>NW_005201192.1:466033-541214 GCF_000372725.1 Emiliania huxleyi CCMP1516 | reverse complement strand
AATCTCTAGATGGTTTTTTCAAGTAAGATGCCGGAGCATCCTGGAGGCTCGAAATCACTCGCATGACGAGAGCGACCAGAGCACGGGCCGCCTGGCTGAAATAATTGGGTGAGAATTCGTAGGAAGCACCTAGAGCAGAATTGAGCCCGCTCCGGGGTGATCAAACAAATATAAGGGTCGCCCAGGTTTCGAGCTGGGGGCCTCCTGCTCGCGGGGACGCTGTAGGTCATGAACGAGGGGGTGCCGACCATGACGTGCAAATCGACGCACGCCAAGCGCTGAGCCAGAGGACGCGATTTCGATTTTGGAGGTGCCTTTGGGCAAACTCAGACCCCCTCAGCTGGGCAAAAGCCTATGCGTCATAGATATCGATTCGATGCGGAATCCACGGGTACGCCGGGGGGGCATAAACTGAATGATACACCGTCGCATTGCATATCCGGATATGCAACGGTGGCATAAAGTGAATGATAACACCGTCGCAAAACTATGTGCCACCGTTTTGTGCATATCCGGATATGCAACGGTGGCATATAAAGTGAATGATATACACCGTCGCAATTGTAATGCGCGTATTTCCCATATATATCACGCGCAAAATATCATATATACGACACATGCATCAAGGTGATCTCTAAAACGCGATAAGGAGCCGAAAATAATGCGAACTCCGAACACGACACGTATACGGCCCGACAAGAGTGAGACGTGAGAGAGTATCGTCGCAAAACTCACACACGCTCTCTCTCTCTCAGCCCGAGTGTGCAGCCCCCGCCTGCTTCCGGCGCCGCTCGCGCCACAGCAGGCACGGGAAGATGGCAATGAGCGTGTTGCAGAGCTGGAGGAAGAGCTTGGCCTGCAGGTAGCGGCTGTCGCCCCGCCCCTTGCCCATACCCATCGAGGCGCCGCCGAGCAGCGCCCGCTCGTTGACGAGGTAGGCGAGCGTGTACGGGCCGGCGGCGCCCACGATGGCGATGACGACGTTGTTGTAGCCCATCGCGCGCGCGGAGAGGCCGGGCGGGTAGCGCGACTCGGTGGAGAGGAACTGGAAGTAGCACGCCCAGGTGAGGCAGCGCACCGGCCCGAAGAGCAGCGCGGCGGCGAGCTGCGGCTGCCGCGAGGAGGAGAGGGAGCAGAGCGAGAAGGTGTTTGCGAGAAGCGTCGCAATGCCAAAGTACTCGGCCTCGCCCGCGCGCTCGAGCAGGCTGGCGACAGGCACCGAAGCGAGCAGGCCTCCGAGCGGGAAGGCGAAGTTGAAGGCGGAGGAGAGCCACTCGGCGTGCCCCGCTCCTGCGGGGAAAGCTCCGAGAAGGGTCAGGGACGCGTCCTGGAGGGGAGAGCCGGCTCGGCGTGCGGCTCGCCGAAGAGCTCCTCGAGCTGGTCGATCTGCGTCTCCAGGTAAAAGTTGGAGACCAGGTGGTACACCGCCTACCGACACGAGTCCAGAGACACGTCGGTGAGCCGTCGCCCAAGTGGCGGCGGGAGGCGAGGCGGCGCGGCGCCATGTAGAGCACCAGCAAGCAATTGCTCGCCGAGAGCAGCACCGCGCCCATCCCGACCTCGCCGCCGCTCACCTCGACGGCAACCACTTCCTTTGAGGCAGCCTGCTACGGCCTCTCTACGCACCTCCGTACAGGCCAACCTCGACGGCCAGCTTGCGCAAGCGCGCCGCCTCCTCCTCCCGCTTCCACCGCGCGCTGAGCGGCAAAGCGACGTCGCTCTTGGTCTCCGACTCGTCACCCGCATCCTCCCCCACCTCGCTCTTGCTCTCCCCCTCTACCGCCGCCTGCAGGCAAACGCAAGGGTCCAGGCAACGGCTGCAGGAGGACGGCCTCGCCTCTCTGTTCCGCCACCTGCAGCATCCCGACCTGCTCCGACGCGGCGGCCGCCGGCTGAGCGAGCAGCGAGCCGTGCGCCTGCGGCTCATCCCCGGACGTGTCGCGGACGTGTCCTCGACCTCTGCCGGAGCGGCGGGCCGTGCGCCGGCAGCAGCCGCCACAGAGCCACACACAGCGGCGCGCACAGCGCGGCCCAAGCGAGGCACGGTGCGGCGAGCCCGACACGCGCCGCCCTCGCCGCGACGCGGAGCAGCATGAAGACGAGGGCGGAGCCGTCGAAGGCGGCCGCGTTGAGCGAGGTGAGCGCCGCACGGATCTTCGGCTCGCCGGTGCCGATCAGCTCGAGCGTGCCGTAGAAGGCGCCTGCCGACGGAAGGGCGAGGCCGCTCGGCGGGCGGCTGGGGCGGGGGAGGGAGGAGGGCCGCACCGTTGAAGACGCCGGGCCCGGCGCAGCCCAGCGCGAGCAGCCCGGCGGTCACAATCGCGTCGTCGAGCAGGTACGCCCCGCCCGCGAGGGCGGCAAAGCCGGCGATGCTGAGCAGCGATGCCCACGCGAGGGTGAGCTTGCCTCCGCGCCGGTCGGCGAGCTCTCCCCACGGCGCCGCGGCGGCGTCGACGAGGAAGAAGGCGAGCGAGGCGGCGAGGCTGAACGCCACGAACTGGTGGTCGCAGCACTTTGTCTCGACGCCGAGCGGGCAGGGGTCGGAGCACGAGTGCGCGTGCGGCTGCGGGGGAGGGAGCTCGCGCCGGTGCGGCGCGTCGTGCCTGTTCCGCGACTCGGGCTTGCTCTCGCCGGGACTGTGCTCCGCTTTACTGTGCTCCGCCTTGCCCGAGAGCCTGTCGAAGAACGAGCCCTCGTGCAGCGAGCGCCCGCGGAGGACGGCCGAAGCAGCCACCTCCAGCAGCGTGCCTCTGCTGCCGCTGAGGAACTCGCCAGCCTCAGCCAGCCGCCGCTTGGTCGTCGCCGGCCAGCTCCCGACTGCGGCAGCGCTGGTCGCCGCACTGGCGGAGCACCGGGCCGAGCAAGCCGAGCTCTTGTAGTTCTGCGCATAGAGCGCGGGAAACAAGGCGCTGACGCCAAACACAACGCCGCCCATAGCAAAGGTGCACCAGGCCGCGAGCAGCACAGCGACCCAGAGCACGATGCTATTTTGAGGGCCTGCGGCGCTCATGGCGTTGCCCGGTCAAAAAAGAGAAAGCGCGCAGGGCGAGGGAAAGCTCAGCCTCGGGAGGAGCTCAGGCGCTTAAGAAAGCGACAAGAGAGGGGGGAGTGCCACAGAGGTGTGGCGGAAGGGTGCCGCCGCGGTGCCCACAGAAAGAAAGAAAGAAACAAGAGCGCAAGGGAGGAATGGGGTTGCCCTTGCGTTGTCCGTTTTCTTTCTTTCTTTTTTTTGCCCGGTCAACTACACAGAGCTTCTCTGCGAAAATTTCTTTTTACTTTTTGAGTATTGATGCGATTCGGATTTCTTCCGCGAATCCATTTAGCTTGGAAGGTGAACCCTCGGTCTTGCGAGGAACTTGTTCACACCTCGCTACCCAACGCGGCGGCCAAAGGATATCCACCGAGAACACCGAGCAGCGGCAAGACAGCAGATATCGCCGCTCCCCTGCTTCCGCCGAGCTTGCCGACGAGAGAATAATCTGGCGCTGAGTCGTGTACATGTCGCATGACGCCGAGGCACGCATCGGGTGCACGACCGACAAGTCGACGCTCGCGTCCGTGACCGCCTTCTCCTTCAAGCACCTCTCTCTCTCGCTCAGCGTCGATTTTGCGACCAAGGAGATCGCGGGCACCGCCACGTGGACAGTCATCGTTGCAGAGGCGGCCGAGGCGCTCGTCCTCGACACCACGGCCGGCCTCGCGGTCACGGCGGCGACCGTGAATGGCCACACCGTGGAGTGCCGCAGCCTCGCGCCGCACGAGTGCCTCGGCACGCCGCTGGCCGTGCCGGTGCCCGAGGCGGAGCGCGAGCCCGGCAACGAGCTGACCGTCTCCCTCACCTACTCGACCTCGCCGCAGTCGTCGGCGCTGCAGTGGCTGCCGCCCGCTCAGACAGCAGGAAAGCAGCGGCCGTACATGTTCAGCCAGTGTCAGGCCATCCACGCGCGGGCCCTCTTCCCGTGCGCCGACGCGCCGACGTGCAAGTTCACGTACGATGCAGAGGTGACCGTCCCCGCCTGGGCGACGGCGCTTATGAGCGCCGAGCCGCAGGGCGGCCCGCAGGAGGTCCCTGCCGGCGACGGCTCGACGCGCCGCTTCGCCTTCCAGCAGGACCGGCCCGTCCCTTCGTACCTGGTCGCGGTCGCCGTCGGCGAGCTCGGCTCGAAGCGGGTGGGGCCGCGCACGACTGTGTGGGCCGAGCCGTGCATGGTGGAGGCGGTGGCGTGGGAGTTTGGCGAGACGGAGCGCTTCATCGCAACCGCGGAGGATCTGACTGGCCACGCGTACGATTGGTCGCGCTATGACATCCTGTGCATGCCTCCCTCGTTCCCGTACGGAGGGATGGAGAACCCGTGCCTCACCTTCGCGACACCCACCCTGCTCGCCGGAGACCGCTCGCTCGCAAACGTCATCTGCCACGAGGTTGCGCACGGCTGGACCGGCAACCTCGTCACCAACCACACCTGGGAGCACTTTTGGCTCAACGAGGGCTGGACCCGCTGGCTCGAGAACCGGGTCCTGACCCGCCTCTCGCCACACGGAGAGGAGTTGTACAACTTCCAGATGCAGGAGAGGAGAGGAGAGGAGAGGAGAGGAGAGGAGAGGAGCTGTACAACTTCCAGATGCAGGAGAGGCCACCCTCGAGGGCGAGCCGAGCCGACGGCCTCGTGGACCCGCCCCTCCGGCTGCCCGTAGGAGAGTCTCACCCACCTCGAGGAGGCGGTGAGTCAGTTCGGCGCAACCTCGCCCCTCACGGCCCTCCGGCCCGCCCCTTGACCGGATCGGCCCTTCCCCGACGTCTTGCCCGACGTCTCGCCCGACCCCTCTCTGTAGGCGCTCGTGCCTCCCCTCGACGGGATCGACCCCGACGACGCCTTCTCCGCCGTGCCGTACGAGAAGGGCAGTGCCGCCCTCCTCCGCCTCGCCACCCCCGCGCGGGCCGCGTCTCTCTCACACCGCCCAGCCGTGAACAGGTCTCGCCCTCCTCAACCACCTCACCTCTGTCGCCGGCGGGCACGCAAAGTTCGAGACCTTCGCGAAGGCGTACATTGCCGCGTACGCGCGCCGTACGCTCACGTCGGCCGACTTCCGCGCCTTCTTCTGCGAGTGGTGCGGCAAGGAGGGGGTTGACTGCAGCGGCGTGGAGTGGGAGAAGTGGCTGCTCGAGCCAGGCATGCCCGACCGCGCGATGCAGGCTGAAGCTAGCCGAGACCCGACGAGGTCGGCCGAGGTGTGGATCGAGGGTCGGCCGGGATCGAGAGCGTGGCTTGGTGTCTTAGGGCGTGTACGACTACCCCGACACGCTCGGCGCGAAGGCGACGCAGCTCGTCGAGCGGTGGGTCTCCTGCCCGGAGGGGCAGTTCGCCGCCGAGGAGTACGCCGCGCTGCCGCCGCCGCTCAAGACGCGCGCCGACCCTCGCGGCCAGATCTCGGCCCTCTCTCGGCTCTATCCCGGACAGCACGCCGCCGCGACGCCCCTCGCGTCTGACGCGCGTCGGCGACGCGACCCGCAGGCACTTCCTCGAGTCGCTGCTCGCCCGCTCGCACAAGGCCGGCGCGCCGCTCCTCCCCCTCGCCGCGCTGCAGCGGATGGACGAGCTCTACCAGCTGACGGCGACGCGCAACGCCGAGCTGCGCTGCCGGTGGCAGCGCGTCTGCCTCTGCCACCGGGCCGCCTTCATCGTCCCGGAGGTGGTCGACTTCGTGGCGACCGTCGGGCGGATGAAGTTTGTGCGGCCGCTCTACCGCGAGCTCTTCGCGTGGGAGGAGCAGAGCGCTGTCGCCGTCCGGACCTTCATGCAGCACCGCGACGGCTACCACCCTATCTGCTCAAAGATGCTCAGCGCCGACCTCAAGCTTGACGGCAAGTCGGCCAAGAAGCAGAGGACGTAGACTCAAGGCGCTGAGTTCGGGCTCGTCCCGGCGGGACGACGGTCGCGACGAGCCGCGGGGGCGCGCGGCGGAGAGAATATAGAGGGGCCACGGCAGGGACGGCACGCCAAGCCCCTCGTTACTTATACTTTGACAGCGAAAGGGAAATGGCCGGAAAGATATATGCGCCATGCCCGCCATTTTCGCACTCTTCTTTGTACCGCTTTAACGACTTGCAATTATTAAAACCCGCCATTCGCCATTCTCATCTCTCCAAACTCTGGTGTCCCGCCCCCCTGAGCCCTGTGGTGTGCGTCACCCCTCAGCCGCTGTGCGTGCTGGTCGCCGCATGTTTTTGTTTGCACGATCACTCCAAGCCCCCGGGCCGGCCGTGTAATGCGCAATTCCGAGATCGTACCCCGCCCTGTCTCTCGGGCGCGGACGCCGTCACGCGTCAGAGCGTCCGGCGGTCCTCCGCGGGTCCCCCACGCCCCAGCGTGCAGCGAGGTCCGGCACACTTTTTTCGAGATGCGGCCTCTATATACTGTATCTAAAGATCTAAACCCAGCCGGCAGCGGCACACTTTCCTCTTTCTCAAGATGCGGCCTCTATCTCGAACGGAATTGTGTGGACGGTGGCCGAATGGAAGCTCATCATATAGACACCACCACACGCTGCTCTTCACTTGGCCACGAAGTTGATGATGCGGCCGGGCACGTAGATGAACTTCTTGACCTCCTTGCCGTCGAGGAACTTTTGCACATTCTCGCTCGCGGCGGCGAGCTCGCGCGCCTCCGCCTCCGCCGCGTCCTTGGCGATCTTGATCTCGGCGCGCACCTTGCCGTTGACCTGCACCGCCATGACCACGTCCGTCTCGACGCACTTTGCCTCGTCGTACTCGGGCCACGGCTCGTAGGCGAGGGACTGCTCGTGCCCGAGCATCTGCCACGCCTCCTCGCCTGGCGGCGGCCGGTGCCGGTCGGGGGAGGGGGGAAGGGGGGGGGGGGGCAGCGGCGGGGGGTGCACGGCGCCTAGGTGCGGCGCGAGCGGCGAGACGAGCAGCGCGAGCTTCTCGACCGGCTCTGCGGGCAGCTGCTTGAGGCCGGCGAGGTGGTTGGAGAAGATCATCATCTGCGAGATGGCCGTGTTGAAGGAGAGGGCGTCGACGTCCCCCGTCCCCTTCTTGATGGTCTGGTGCATCAGCCGCTCCGTCTCGTCGCCTGCACTCGTACGCACAAGGGGGGGGGGGGGGGGGGCTAAGAAGGCGCCGAGAGGGCGACTCTCCCCCTCTCGTGCGGCCCCGCGTCGCCGAGTTCCGCCGACCCGTCGGCGCGGGTTGCCAGCGCGTGCACGCGGTTCTGGAAGCGGACGACGCCGGCGATCTGCTCCGTCTGCCACGGCTTGACCGCCTCGAGCGGACCCATGAACATCTCGTACAGCCGCATCGCGTCTGCGCCGTACGCGGAGACGATGTCGTCCGGGTTGATAACGTTGCCTGCGGGCGCGGGCCTGCCGCGCGTCAGGCGGCGGCGGCGGCGGCCTCGCGCCTCGCCGCGGGTGCGCGTGTCGCCTCGCGACTTGGACATCTTCTCGCCGTCGGCGCCGAGGATCATGCCTTGGTGGACGAGCTTCTGGAAGGGCTCGGCCGTCGAGACGAGGCCGAGTGAGTGGAGGACCTGTGCACGCCGCCTCGCTGTGAAGGGACGCTGCAGCACCGCCGGCGTGAGGAGTGGTCGAGCGAGAGGAGGGCCTTGTGCCAGAAGCGCGCGTAGAGCAGGTGCAGCACGGCGTGCTCCGCCCCGCCTAGTTAATTAACCAGCTAATTCACTACGAATTATTAATTCGTGCAGCACGGCGTGCTCCTCCCCGCCGACATACAGATCCACCGGCAGCCACGCCTTCTCCGCCTCGGCGGACCACGCCTGCTGCGTGTTGGCGGGGTCGGCGAAGCGCAGGTAGTACCAGCACGAGCCCGCCCACTGCGGCATCGTGTTTGTCTCACGCGCCCACCACTTTCCGTCCCGCTGGAAGAAGCGCCTGCGCGGGGCGGCGCGAGAGCCGCGTCAAAAGGCGCCGCGCGCCAGTCGAGCACGTCTCGTCTGCCCCTGTCCTTGCCCCTGTCCTCGCCCTGCCGTTGCCATGCCCTTCCCCGCCCCTCCCCTCCGCTATCTCTCGGCGACATCCCGGCGACATCCCAGCGACATCTCGCATCTCGGCTGCATCTCGGCTGCATCTCGCCAGTCGAGCACGCGCGCGAGGCAGCCCTGCGGGTCGTCTCCCGGCTGAAAGTCCTCCAACTCGGGCAGCGCGACGGGCAGCTCCTCCTCCGCAACCTACCCGCAGCACAGTCTCGGCTCATCTCGGCCGGTCTCGCGCAGCGCGGCGGGCGGCCTCCTCCTCCGGCGCCGGCAGCGGCTGCGAGTAGTCGATCGAGTACGCGTCCCCCTTGCGCGGGTCGCCGTCCGTCGTGACGGGGAAGTAGATTGGGATGGGCTCGCCCCAGTACCGCTGGCGCGAAAAGACCCAGTCGCGCAGCTTGTAGCTCACCTGGCGGGAGACGGCAGGCTCCTCCCGTCAGCACGCCCTCCCGGTAGCCCTCCGTGGCGGTAGCCGGCGGCGGCGGCGCGCCTTTGCGCTTCCCCGCCCCGCCTCGGCGAGCAGCTCGACCACCTTGGCCTTGGCCTCCGCGGTGGCGAGCCCGTCGACGAGCGGCCCCGAGTTGACAGCGACGCCGTGCTCGGTGAAGGCCTGCTCACGCCGTCCGGAGGTGAAGAGGCGCTGCTCACACCACCACCCGACGCGCCGCCTCCGCTCAAGGCCTCCTCGAGCGCCTCCGCCGCGCCGTCCGGCTCAGCGACCACCCGCTTCACCGGCAGCCCGTGCGCCGCCGCGAAGTCGAAGTCGCGCTCGTCGTGCGCCGGCACCTGATCACAGCTGCAGGCGTGAAGGAGAGGGGGGGGAGGTGTCGTGGTGTCGTGTGGCGCAGCTCGGGGGGTCGTGTGCACCGCCATGACGGCACCCGTGCCATACGAGCCGATGACGTAGTCCGCCACCCAGACGGGCAGCCGCTCGCCTGGAGGGGGGGGGAGGGAGGGGGAGGGAGGGGGAGGGAGGGGGAGGGAGGGGGAGGGAGGGGGAGGGAGGGGGAGGGGGTCGGTAGGAGGGGGAGGGAGTCGGTAGGAGGGGGAGGGAGGGGGAGGGAGGGGGAGGGAGGGGAAGGGAGGGGGAGGGAGGGGAGATGGGATGTGTGCGCGGCGGGAGGGTGGAGCAGCCGCGAGAGCAGCAGCGGCGGGAGAGGAGAGGCGCGGCGCGCACCGGTCAGCGGGTGCACGACGCTCTCTCCCGCCGGCACGCCAGACTTTGCCTTAGCGCTCGTCCGGTCGAGGTCCGACTTGCTCGCCTACGCGGGCACGAGCTGGCGGTTGGGGCAGCCATCCGTCTTTTCGCGCCGCTGCAGGCACGGGGTCGGCGAGCCGTCTCCGCTATGTACTTTGCGACCGCCGAGTCGCTCTCTCCGACGCGTCGTGCGAGCGGGTGCTCTGGCGCAACCACAACGTACGTCGCGCCCATCAGCGTGTCGGCGCGCGTGGTGAAGACGCGCACGTCCTCCCCGCCGCCCTCGGTCGCAAAGGCGATCTCCGCCCCCTCGGACCTGCCGATCCACGACCGCTGCATCGTCATCGTCCCCTCTGGCCAGTCGAGCCTACAGCGGCGAGCCCCGCCAAGTGATGCCGCCGCTCGACCACCGCTCGCACCTTCGGGCCGGCGCGCCCGTCGAGCTCTGCTGCGAGCCGGTCGGCGAGCGCAGTGATCTGGAGCACCCACTGCCGCAGCGGCTTGCGCTCCACCGGGAAGCCTCCGCGCTCCGAGAGGCCGTCGATGATCTCCTCGTTGGCGAGCACCTGCCCGCACACGCGACGCCGTGGAGAGACGCCGCTCGCGCCCAAACCCCGGCGTCGCGTCTCTTCGTCTCATCTGCTGCTGCTACTGTTGCTGCTGCTGCTGCTGCTGCTGCTGCTGCTGCTGCTGCTGCTGCTGCTGCTGCTGCTGCTGCTGCGCACCGTGCCGAGGCCGGCGCACCAGTTGACCGGCTTCTCGTCCTGGAAGGCGAGGCCTTGCTCGAAGAGCTTGAGGAAGATCCACTGCGTCCACTTGACGTACCCCACGTCCGTCGTGGCGAGCTCGCGCTCCCAGTCGTATGAGAAGCCCAGCGAGCGCAGCTGCCGCTTGAAGTTCGCAATGTTCTCCTTGGTCGTCACCTCGGGGTGCGTGCCCGTGTTCATCGCGTGCTGCTCGGCGGGCAGGCCGAACGAGTCCCACCCCATCGGGTGCAGCACGTCGTAGTCGCGCATCCGCCAGTAGCGAGCCATGATGTCGGACGCCGTGTAGCCCTCTGGGTGCCCGACGTGCAGCCCGGCTCCCGACGGGTACGGAAACATGTCGAGCACGTACTTCTTCTGCTTGCCCTCGCGGCGGCGCGTGGCGAAGGTTCGGTGCGCTTCCCAGTGCGCCTGCCACTTGGCCTCGATCGCCAGGTCGTAGGCCACGCCGCCCTTGCTCGCGCCGGCCGCAGGCGGCGCCGCCGCCTCGGCGGGAGCAGCGGCCCGGAAGGAGCGCTGCATGCAGCGCCGAGCACCGGCGGCCGCAAATACGGGTGTGCGAAAGTGGCTCAGACTCGTCGCGTGCGCGCCGCCGATGAGCCCGAGCAGGCTGACTGCCGCTCGTCTGCTGCGTGTTCTCATGCTGGACGCAACGAGCGGTGAGCCCGGGTGCTCGCAGCGGCGAGCGGAACGGAGGGAGCTGCTCGAGCTGGCTGGGAAGCGGCCAAGAAATCGCTCCGCGTTGCTGACAGCACTTCAGCCCCATTTGTCCCCCTGATCGTCCTTCCAAAATCCTGCTCGTGCAGGTGGGGACCCTGTCCTCCTCCCCCATCCCTCGTCTGGGTTTGTCTGTTTTCTTTCTTTCTTTCTTTACTCCAAGTGCTCCAAGAGCCTCTTTTCCTCTTCGCTAACAGTTTAGTGTAACGCAGGCTCTGCTTCACTGTACGCGGAAGTGTGGGGTCCGTCTGTCGTCCACAAGCACGCTCGCGAAGGATCGCGTTCCCCGGCGCTGCGCTGCGCGGGCTTGGGCACCGCTTGGTAGTTAGGTCCCTTGCCCCCGTTGCGCTAGATGCTAATCTTCGCCGCCGGCTGGGGGCTCAAAGTGACGCCCGCGCCTCCTGCCACTCTCGAATCGTCCGGCGCAAGTTGTGGTTCGGGATCAAAATGCTATGCTCGAGCTCGCCGCCGGTCAGCGGGCTTGTCGACTTGGTCGCGAGCCAGCGCTCGATCGCCGTCCGCTCATACGACTGCCCGTCGGCCGCCACGACTGGCTCGACCATGACCTCGGTTGTGATCGGGCAGATGAAGTCGGCCGGCGGCTCCTCCTCCTCCTTCGCAGCCGGCGCCTCTGCAGCCGACGGCGAGCCGCCCTCGGTCGCAGTGACAAGCGTCCGCTCCTCCACCACCGGCCTCGCTCCCTCCAGCCTCGCGCTCTCCTCGAGCGCCGCCGCCAGCTCCGCCTCCTCTACCGCCGCCGCCGCCTCGCCCTCTCCCGCCTCGCCCGCCTCATCCTCGGGCTCATGCGACGGCCCAACGCCTCCGCCGCCACCCCTCCCTTTCTTCTTCTTCTTCTTCCCCTTCTTGCTCTCCTTGGCGCGCCCCGCCTCCTTCTCCGCCTCCTCCTCCGCCAGCAGCGCCTCGGCATGCCGCGCCGCCTCCGCCTCTGCCGCCGCACTCTCCACCGCCCTCGCCGCTGCCTGCGCCGCCGCGTGCTCCTCGAGGGCGCGCACGCACGCGCTGTGGCCCTTGCTTTTGGCCATCTGAAGCGCCGTCCTGCCGCCCGCATCGCACGCCGTCGTATCCGTGCCCGCCCGCAGCAGGCGGAGCACGGTCACGGGGTGGCCGTTGCCAGCGGCGTGCATCAGCGCGGTGACGCCGGCGCTATCCTGCAAGTTAGCATCCGCGCTGCGCTGCAGCAGCAGCTCGATCGCCCGCTCGTGGCCGCTGCCGGCGGCGAACATCAGCGCGGTGAAGCCGATGCTGTTCTGCAAGTTGGCATCCGCGCCGCGCTGAAGCAGCAGCTCGACCACCCGCTCGTGGCCGTTGTTGGCGGCGAGCATCAGCGCGGTGACACTCACATCGCCCGCCCGGCAAGTCGCATTGACCCACCCGCCGCTTTCGAGCCACGCCAACAGCGCCGCCTCGTCGCCTTGGAGAGCTGCGTCCACCGCCTCTCTGGGAAGGTTGCCCAGCGAGCCGGAAGAGGCCGCTTCGCCCGAGATAGCGCCGCCCGCGCCGCCCGCCGCCGCCTCGCGGTGGTTAGCAATCACCTCCGCGATGTGCTGCCGGAAGGCCTCGACGCACTCGCTGTGGCCCTGCTCCCTGGCGTACTGCAGCGCGGACTCGCCCTTCGCAGAGCGCAGCTTCGTATCCGCGCCCGCCCGCAGCAGGCGGAGCACGGTGGCGGGGTGGCCGTAGCCGGCGGCGGCCATCAGCGAGATCCAGCAGTCGCTGTTCTGCTTGTTGATCTCCACGCCGCGCTGCAGCAGCAGCTCGACCACCCGGTCGTGGCCGTAGCTGGCGGCGAGCATCAGCGCGGTCCAGCCGTCGCTCTTCTGCAGGTGACATCCGCGCCGCGCTGAAGCAGCAAGTCGACCACTCGCTCGTGGCCGTTGCCAGCGGCGGTCATCAGCGCGGTGAGGCCGTTGCTGTCCTGCAGGTTGATATCCGCGCCATGCCGAATCAGCAGCTCGACCACCCGCTCGTGGCCATTGTAGGCGGCGCTTGTCAGTGCGGTGCTGCCGTTGCTCTTCTGCAGGTTGATCTCCGCGTCGCGCTGCAGCAGCAGCTCGACCACTCGCTCGCGGCCCTCCTGGGCGGCGAGCATCAGCGCGGTGCCGCCGTCGCTCTTTTGCAGGTTGACCTCCGCGCCGCGCTGAAGCAGCAGCTCGACCACCCGCACGTGGCCATTGTAGGCGGCGTGAATCAGCGCGGTGGCGCCGGCGCTGCTCTGCATGTCGACCTCAGCGCCACGCTGGAGCAGCAGCTCGACCACCCGCTCGTGGCCGCTGGCGGCGGCAAGCATCAGCGCGGTGCCGCCGTCGCTCTTCTGCAGGTTGATCTCCGCGCCGCGCTGAAGCAGCAGCTCGACCACCCGCTCGCGGCCCTCCTGGGCGGCGAGCATCAGCGCGGTGACGCCGCTCACATCGCCCGCCCGGCAAGTCGCATTGACCCGCCCGCCGCTTTCGAGCCACGACAGCAGCGCCGCTCGTCGCCTCGCCCGGCCGCTTTCCACACCGCTAGGGGAAGGCTGCCGATCTCCGCCATTTGGGTGCATTTTTTCTTTTTCCAAATCTCCTCCGCACGTCCCTCTTATTTGGCCCAACCAACCAGCGTTCCAGTGCGATGGCGTGGAGCACTTGGAGCACGAGCGACAAAAATTCTTTTTCAGTGCGTTCTGCAGCACGCAGTGCTCCACGCTCCCTCTGCGGCGCGCAGTGCTCCAATCGCGCCAGTGTTGTGAGAGGACTCCAATGGCGACGCCTCCCACGATTTGCGCCGCCCACAGTGGAGCCCACCAAATCCACGAGCGACATCTTTCCTGGACGGAGAGGCCATCGACGCTTCGCCGCTCCGCGCTCTCCTCGCTCGGAGCGCTCGGCACCGCCTTTGCCGTCAGCGACGCCGCACCGCTCCCGCCCGGCCTGCTGAGTGCCGCTCGGCTGCATGCGATGAGCGAGGCTGAGCTCTGGGCGCTCCCGCCGCTCGACGTTGGTTCCGACGTGCCACCCGCGTCGGCAGCAAGCGAGTGGCGGGCGCTCACCAAGCTTCGACGGGCTCTCTGCCCCGGCTCTGCGGCGGACCTCTCACCGTCGGTGCCTGCAGAAGAGGTGGCGCAACTGCTGCGTGCTCTGTGTGTCGTGGAGGTCGAGCCCATGCCGCTGCGCCGCCACTCGTCGGACGCCAATGCTCGCGCCCTCCTTGCCGCCCTCGGCGGCGGCGGCGGCGAGCGAGTCGCTGTCGTCGGCTGTTCCGCTGGTGGCCGAGGGCTCGTGGCGGCGTCGCCCATCGCCTCGGATGAGGTGGTGGTGTCGCTGCCGGCGGCGTCTCTGGTGAGCGGGGCGACGGCGCGCGCCGAACTGCCGGCGGCGGTGGTGGCCGCTCTCGAGGAGGAGGGCGAGTGGTGCGACCACCTCCTGGTTATGCACCTCCTGATGCGAGAGAGAGGGCGCGGCGCGGCGAGTCCGCTGGCGGCGTGGCTCGGCCTGCTGCCGCGGCTCGATGGGGCGGGGGTGCCTCCCTCCGCGTGGAGCGACGATGAGCTCGAGGCAGCCGGCGGGGCGGCTTCTCCCTCCTCCTCCTCTCTCCTCCTCCCTCCTCCTCCTCCCTCCTCCCTCCTCCTCCCTCCTCCTCCCTCCTCCTCCTCCCTCCCCTCCTCCTCCTCTTCCCTCCCCTCCTCGTCGCACACGCCGTCTCAGCCCCTCCCCCCCCCTGCCCCTCCATCGGCCCGCAGGCCCTCGGCGGCACAGACGCCTACTGGACAGCGCATGCCTCGCGCGGAGAGCTGGCCGAGCTTCGCCAGACGCTGATGCCACGCCTCGCGCCGGCGCTCTCCGCGGCTGCAGCCGCCGCTCCCGGCGGCGAGGGCGGCGGCGGCGGCTTCGTCGAGCGTGCCTACTCGGAGGAGCGTTGGACTTGGGCGAAGGCTCTCCTCGACACTCGAGCCATCTCGCTGCCCGCACCGGCCGGCGCCGGCTTGCCCGGCGGGGCGCTCGTGCTGGCGCCTTTCCTCGACCTCTGCAACCACCGCTGCGCGCCGAACCTCGAGCTCGCAGTCGAGGGGAGCGGCGGCGGCGCGCGGCTCTGCTTGCGAGCCGTGGCGCCTGTCGGAGAGGGCGAGCAGTTGTGCATCAGCTACGGCCGCTTCGACGCGCAGGAAGACACGGCCCCTCTCCCGACGCCCGGCCCGCACCGCCGCCTTGCCTCCACTCCCGCCCCGGCACACCCGCGACGCAGGCGATGCTGCTCCACTACGGCATGGACCCGGGCTGCTGCGCCGCCCCGCTGCTGCTGCGCCTCTCCCTCCCGCCTTGCGAGGCGCTCGACGCCGAGCCCTCCCTGCTCGGCCTGCGCAGCTGCCCTCCTCGACCCTCCCCTCCCGAGGCTGGCCGGGAGGACGCCAGGTTGTGCGAGGCGTAGGCCGCGTGCTCCTCCTCGCCGCCCACCTCGGCCTCGACCTCGACCTCGAGCTGGCCGCCCCGCCGCTCGCCCCGCCTCTCGCCCCGCCGCTCGCCCCTCCGGCGCCTCTCGAGGGCGAAGCCCCGGCCCCTCGGGGCTCAGGCGGCGAGAGGCTTGCCCAGCCGCTGCGGACCTCGCCGCGCCCTGCGAGGGCCAGCCTGCCGCCGCGCCTCCTCGCCACCGCCCGGCTTTGCGCCGTGCAGGACGACGGCGAGCTGCTCCTGCCCGGCGCGGGCGGCGACGCGCCTCTCTCCGCGGACAACGAGGCGCGCGCGCTGGCGCTGCTGGAGCGCTGCTGCGAGGCGGCGGTCGCCGCCATCGGCGAGGTCGACGACGACGAGGCGCCGTTCTCTGGCGAGCGGCAGCGAGTGGCACGCACTTTCCGGCAGCGTTCCCTCGCCGGCCACTTGGCTCTGCTCGATGCGGTGCGTGAGCGAGCATCTGTACCGCATTCATGCTCTACTTGATGGTTGTGGTACATCAAATGCAGCCCCCTGGAGTGTGAAGGCGTCGTAGAGCCCTCCGGTCTACTTTGTAAGGGGCCGGAGGGGGCTGGACCTGGAGGGCGGAAAACAAGCAAGCCGGTGTATCAAAATAAATGAGATCATGGCAACATGCTACATGGGCTCACAACACAAACACATCGATGTATGTGCGGTGACCTGTGGTGGGGAATGACACACACTCTCACATATACACACTCTGTCTCCCATGACTCCTCGTGGCTCGCGCGTTCGCGTCGCGTCATGTCACGAGACATCAGACATGGCCATATGGGCCGGCGATGCAAAGCGGAGACACATGGACATGAAGTTGGACATGCAGTTGAGAGACGAGCCGTGTCGTAGAGCGAGCTCATGAGCGAGCTCTTGTGCTCTATATGCGAGTATTCCAACATTCCAAGCGCGGTCGTCGTCAGAGAGTGTGTGTGTGCGCGCTCGTGTGAGGTATGTGTGTGTGCCAGGTGTGTGCAGCCCTGGGCCTGTTCGCCAGGCGAGGGGGTCAGTACCCGAGCCCAAAGTCCCACCGATGCGGCATCCTCTCCACGCCGTCCCGGCCGGCGGCGCTGAGCATCTCGCCGATGCGCCGCATTCGCGCGAGCTCGAGGTCGGCGACGCCGATGCCTCCTCCGCGGTGCGGCGAGAGCACGACGCGGTCGAGCTCGCCTGTTCGCAACCGACGCCAGCGTGAGCGGTGCCACGCTCGCTGCAATCAAACACGCCGCGTGGTGGAGCCAACCGTACGGGAAGGCCGAGGGCGGTGTGCACAGCGCCTCTTCATACGTCGCCGGGTAGCTCCACCAGACGTCAAGCCCCGCGCCGTGCAGCCGCCCCTCCCGTAGCGCCGCATACAGGGCGTGCTCGTCGATCACGGCGCCTGCTCGCAGCCAAAGAGCGGGTGAAGCGCGGCCCTCCCCTGCGCAGCGCGCCCTCGCCGAGCGGCGGCGCCGCGGCCCACGTTGACAACGACGGCGTGGCGCGGCAGCAGCGCGAGCTCCTCGGCGCCAATAAGCCTGCTCGCAGGTCGAAGCGTGAGGAGACGCCGCGCCCACCGCCAAGCTTCCGCCCGCCGCCCACCCGCGCGTCTCTTCCGTCCCCGGAAGGCAGACGAGCAGCGCGTCGGCGCGCGGTAGCAGCTCGCGCAGCGCGCCGGGCGGGTGCACCTAGTCACATGCCACCCACCTGCTCATGAGGGCGGACTGCTCGCCACATGCAGGCCTGCAGTGGTGCACCTCGATGCCCGACCCTCCGCCCTCGCCGCCCAGCCGCGCGCTTCGCTTCGTGGCGAGGACGGCCATGCCGAGGGCGGCGCACACGGCGGCGACACGGCTGCCGACGCCACCTCTTGGGACAGGAGGCCGAGTGAGAGCGTGGCGACCTCCCGCGGCTTGGCACGCCGAGGCGCGCGCACCGAGCCCCAGGACGAGGGCGGTGCGCCCGTCGAGCATCACCATCGGCTCGGGAGGATCCACCTGCGAAGGGTGGAGGCCGAGTGAGCCGAGTGAGGCCGACTGCACCGGTCCTGGCCATCGGGTGGGAGAGCGCGCCACCTGTGCGCCCGCAAAGGGAAGCCCGCGCGGCCGCCAGTCGTGCTGTCGTATCCGCCTGTCTGCCGGGATCAGCCGCTTGGCGGCGGCGAGGAGTAGGGCGATGGCCATCTGCAGACACGGGGAGGCGTGGGTCAGAGGAAGGTGCGACGCGATGTGTCTGTGGGATGTCGCCTCGGCCGCCATCAGGCCGTTCTGCTCAGAAGGCTCCTCACGCAAGTCGGGAGAAGGGCGAGTGGGATGGAATATGGGGCGTGTACGGCGGCGGGCTGGGCGGCGGCGAGGGTGGTAGCGGCGAAGGCGTGGATCCGCACCTCAGCCGTGATTGGGCCATTGTGGTGAAGGTTGTGGAGAGCGACGCCGCCTTCGCCGGTGCTGCCCAGTCGGCCCCCGAGGATGGCCCTCAGGCGATCGAGGTGCTTCGGCATGATGCCGGCGTACGGGACGACAATGGCGACTAGCGAAGCCAGCGAGGCGAGCCCATCCACGTCGACGCGCGCCTCCCAGGCTGCGTTGGGAAAGACGCAAACCTCAACGTCGGACGGGCAGCCGGAGGCGCCGACGGTGAGCTCGACGGTGGACACGTCGACGGAGGTCTCGAGCACGGCGAGTAGGCCAGGAGGCACGTCCCACCAGCAGTGGGCTCGGAGCCGGCGGCGGGCGTGCTGGCGCCGGCGCCACGTGTAGGCTGCCACCGCGGCGGCAGCAGCCACAGTCGCCGCTAGGCCTGCAGGTGCCATACGCGCTGTTTTCATCTAGATAATCTTGTTCTTGACCCGACAGGCGTTGATGTCGACCCAGAAGCGCGGCGGTGCTGCAGTTTGCGATTTTGACCGCGCAAGACAAAGGGTGGCTAAGGGCTCTGCCGCAAGGCGCCCGCCCGCGTCGGAATACACACCCACACGACCAAATAGCGAAAATCCGAATCATGTGCAAAAAAAGGACGAAGAGCCACATACACTGAAACCCCCGTCAGCATTCCTCCTCCGGGAATGTACGTAAGAGCTACATACACCGCACCGCGTACCCTCCCCACTCCCGCCTCTCATTTGTGTCACACCACGCGGAACGCATCTCCATCGCTTCGGTGAAGGGGGTGAACCGTGCCATCCTCGATCGCCGTGCAAAGCTCGCTTCCGAGCTCTCACGCCGCGCGTAGGGCCCTTAGGGGCCTAGAGAACACAACCCCCTCTCTCTTTTCTCCCAGTAAGCTATAAGTACGTACACTGAAAAACCTAACAACATCGGGGCAAGTTTGGCTAAAACTCCATAACATGGGCGATCCGGCGCTTCCTTCGATTGGACGGACGAAATGATCGCGGAAAGCGGGCCGCATCGCGACATCGGGGGTTCACCATATGCCGAGCCTGCTCGGCCTGCCATGTGCGCGCGCGCCTCGCCCGAGCGCAGCCACCTGCGGACCGACCTGGCCAGCCTGTTCCCGGCTCGTGCCCAGCCTCTCCTTCCGCTGCCGCCGGCCTCGCAGTCCCGCCAGCCATCACGCTGCAGAGCCTGTAGACGCCACAGACGCCAATTCTGCAGCCCACAGCCCTGGCAACTGAGGGCGAGGGCCAGCAGTATACGACGACGACGGCATCTCACACCCCGCGCTGGCCAGCGCCATCAGCCCCTCACGGCCCGGCCCAACCTTCCCTTTTCGGCTTCGCCACCCCCATCGCCTCCAGTGCCTCCAATCAAGTCGGACCTCTCTTCTTCAGCGAATGCAGCGGCAGCACCACGAACTGGACCACGTCAGAGGCCGGGCCGACTGGCGGACAGGCGGACCTGCATGCCCAGCCACATGCCCCCCACTCCCCACCCGCTTGGATCGATCAGCTGACAGCTCCACCAGCTCCCACCACCGCGTTCGTGTCATGAAGCATGATAGATAGACATAGAAAGCATGATCCATGAACCATCGAAAGGTCTGGTCTCCAAAAAGTGAGCGCTCTCGGCGGGCTGCGCGCGCCCGCGCCCCGCCCCTTTTGCGCAGCAACACCTTAAATTTCATGGCCCTCCACGAATTTTCGGGTCGGAGCGTACGTTAGCGGAGTGGGCCCCGACGCCTCCGCCCGGCGCAGAGGGGCCCCGCCGGGAGGGATGCTCAACCGCCCCCGCGCCACGCCACTTGCGGCGGTCCTATTCCCCCCCAGGCCCAGCGGCAGCGCGCGCGGGACCACTTCTTATCTTTATTTTGCACGGATGCTTGCTATCCCTCCGCCATCCTCCACCCTCCACCTATGGCAGTGCAGAGCACCGCAGCGACGCCCTCTGGCGCGGGAGGGTAGTGCTCCACACGCATGCTCGCCACCGTGCTCTCCGCGTTGCTTTCGAGCTCCGGCGGCACAACGCACGCCACGACCGCCACCGCCCCGGGCCCACTCGCGAGGAGGGTCGATCCACCGAGCCAGCGCACCATCTCGACCGCGCCCAGCCCCAACGGCTCTGGCGCAGTCGCCGCCGCCCGCCCCGCAGGCGCCGGCCGCAAGGCGGCGGCGGGGCGAGGCTGCACCGGCCGGATCACCCTCGCGGCGGAGGCGCCGTCCTCGCAAGCAAAGAGGTGGAGCGAGCCGTCGCTGGCGCCGCAAGCGAGCCACGCCCCGTCAGCGCGAAACGCGGCCGAGACGAGCCGCCGCGAGCCGCGAGCGTCGAGCCTGGCGGGACGAGTCGCGCGGACGTGTCACGGGTCGTGTCCGATGGATGGCGGGAGGACGTGTCACGTGTCGTGTCCGATGGATGGCGGGAGGACGTGTCACGGGTCGTGTCCGATGGATGGCGGGAGGACGTGTCACGGGTCGTGTCCGATGGATGGCGGGAGGACGTGTCACGGGTCGTGTCCGATGGATGGCGGGAGAGGGCGGCGGATGCCGTCGTGGCGCGCGGCCGGCGGGACCCGAAGGCAGGGCGGAGGAGCGGGCGGCGGCGGTGGCGGCGCCGAAACGCCACAGCAGCACCTCGCTGCCGCTGCAGCTCGCCAGACAAGCCGAGTCTGGCCGCCACGCCAGCGCGCTAATCGGAGCTCCAAAGCCGCCGCACTCAAAGTCGGCGCCTGGGCACATGGCACATCGCGGACACGTGGCGGACACGTGGCGGACACGTGGCGGACACGTGGCGGACACGTGGCGGACACGTGGCGGACACGTGGCGGACACGTGGCGGACACGTGGCGGACACGTGGCGGACACGTGGCGGACGTCGCTCGGCCGAGGGCGGGTGGGGGAGGGGCTGCCGTCGGCGCAGCGCCACAGCCACAGCTTGGAGGAGGCCGTTGCGTCGAGGCCGGCCACGACCACCCACGCCGCCAGCCACGCGCCGTCTGGCGACGCGACCAGCGAGCGCGCCCAGCCGTCGCACTGCAGGGAGGCAGCGGCGCCGCCGCGCGCCGCAGCGAGATCGCGCGGAGGCAGAGGCACGTACTCTGACGCGTGCTCCGGCACGTACTCGCCCTCGCCGCCGCTGGCTGCCCCCGCCCCGCCACCGCCGCCGCCTCGAGCCCACAGACTGACTCCGCCAAAGGTAGCCGCGGCGACGGTGCCGGCGGGTGCCACCAGCTGGAGAGCGTCGACGGCGTGATCGAGGAGGCCGAGCCGTGCGACGGCCTGGGAGGGGCGGAGGGAGGGAGAGGCGGAGGTACGCAGAGGCGGAGGAAGGGGCCCTCGGGGAGGGAGAGGCGGAGAGGTGCAACGAAGTGGCGTCGCGTGCGGCAGCGTCCCGTGGCTGCCTAGGCGCCCCAGGTCGGGGATCGGCCAGAGAGAGAGAGGGTGTGACGGAGGCCGGAGCAGCCGCCTGCCCGGAGGAGAGGAGGCCGACGCAGACGGAGCGGCCGAGCGGGACCGCCCAGTGGGTCGAGTCCGCGACAACCTCGTCGATGAGGAGGCGGCGCCGCTTGGTCGTCGCCCCGCTCTCACGCTCGGCCTCAATCGGGCAATCGCGCGGGGCTGACGTGGCCACCTGGGCCTGGCCGTGGCAGTCCTGGCAGCCGCGACCGGCGACCCGTGCACTATTCACGTGGCAGGTCTCAATGTGCACGCAGCCATCATCGCCGCCGCTCACGAGCGCGACGGCGTCCGTGGCGGTCGTGGTGGCAAAGGCGAGGCAGCGCGTGCCACGCTGATGCCCGACGCTGAGGCAGGAGAGGGCGGACGGCGTCGAGTCCGCGTAATCGGTGTCAGCCGGAGTGGCGAGAAGGTGGCAAGCGCCTGACTCGAAGGCGACCGCGACGAGCCCGGTGGGCTCGTGCGCCGCGAGGCAGACGACTGCCTCAGATATGTTGCAAAGGCCTCGCTGCTCGGAGCTCGGTGTGAACAGCGCACAGGGCACAGCGCCATACGAGGTATTTTGTTCTCACAAAAACACAACCCCGGACCCAAGACGCACAAGCTCAGACAGTCGAGGAAGGTATTTTGCTCTCAATAACAAGGCTGTGAACATGAGCTCACTAGCTAGAGCTCACACTAGAGTGTGTGTGTGTGTGTGTGTGTGTGTGTGTGTGTGTGTGTGTGTGTGTGTGTGTGTGTGTGTGTGTGTGTGTGTGTGCACTCACTCACACTCACACTAGAGGCCGTCATCGCATTCGCCTTGGTACCCAGCGCTGGCTTCTGACTGTCGTTGCTGTCTCTCCCTTCTCGACTGTCTGTGCTTGTGCGTCTTGGGTCCGGGTTGTGTTTTTGTGTGAACAGAGTTCGTACAACCCTCAGCTGGGAGCTCCGCAACTCGAGATCCCTCGAGAGTTCACGCGGAGTAGGCTGGGGCTCTACAAATTTGGCGTGAGATCAGGGAAAAGAAACGAAAGTGCTGTGCGCGGTGCGTTGCTGCGTGCTGCGGCGCTGCGGCGCAGCGGCCGCTGCGGCCAGAGACCACAGATGGCATCCACCGCTGCAGGCACATCAAAGAACGCGCACGGGCCTCTCCGCGACAGGGCCGCAGAGCGCACAGAGGCGGAGTGGGAGACCATCTATGCGGCCCGCAAGGCCCGTAAGGAGAAGCACCGTGCCCGTGCTGCTGGCGTGATCGATCGGCGCAACCCACGCTGCCGCCGCTACTGGATGGTCCTCTCCTACGAGGGCGGCGGCTTCCACGGCTGGCAGAAGCAGGAGCTGGCTGACGGCCCGCTGAGGACTGTCGAGGGCGTGCTGGAGGAGCGGCTGCGGCCGGTGCTCGCGCAGCGGGTCAAGTTTTGGCCGGCGGGCCGCACCGATGCCGGCGTCTCGGCGCGCGGGCAGGTGGCGCAGTTCGACGCCGTCCTGCCCGAGTCGACGGCGCTGACTGCTCTCACCGGCGCCGTCAACGCGGCCTTGCCTCCCGACGTGCGCTGCCTGTCGCTTGCGCTGGCGCGCGGCGAAATGGGCTCGTCGCCAATCGCGGCTGTGGACATGTCGTGGACGCGTCGAGGACGTGGCCGCTAGGCGCGCAAGGGCTCGTCGACGAGCGCGTGCCTGTGGAAGCGATATGTGTACCGCGTGGAAGGCGAGCCTGCTGCGGTGCTCGCCGCCTGCCGGAGGGTCTGCCAAGAGGCGCGAGGCAGCGGCGAGGGCGGCGTGGGGGAGGACAGGGCCGGTGGCGGCGAGGGAGGGTGCGGGACCGTCGACGTCGAGGCGATGCGTCGCGCAGGTGGCCCTAGGCTGGTGTGAGGGCCATCTCTCCGCCGCCGCGCGTGTAGCGTCGGGGGCCCGTGCGAGCACCGTAGGCGCGTTGCTCGAGGGGAGGCGCGACTTTGCATCCTTCCAGAGCAAAGGCGGCCGCAGCACCACGGTGCTCACGCCTCCTCTCCTCCCCTCTCCTCGCTTCTCCTCGCTTCTCCTCCCCTCCTCTCCTCTCCCCTCCCCCGCACCACCTCTCCCCGGCAGCATCGCGCGAGAGGCGTACTCCCCTCCCCCGTCGTGAGCCGCTCCGACCCCCTCACTGGCCCCTGCCTGGCAGGTGCGCACGCTGCACCGCTGCGACGTGCGCTGGTGCGAGGGCGAGGGGCTCGCCATCACCCTCGAGGGAGACGGTTTCCTGTACAACATGGCGAGGATCGTCGCGGGCACGCTCCTGCAGGCCGCCGCCAACAACCCCTCCTCCTCACAGAGACACACCGCACAGCCGCCCCCGCTCGCGCCATCTTGCCGCCACTCGGGACTCGACTCCGCGCAGGTCGGCGTCGGGTGCAGGAGCGCGAGCAGCGTCGAGCAAGTACTCGCCGCTGCCGACCGCGTCGCCGCGGGCCCGACGGCGCCCGCGGCGGGGCTGTGCCTCGAGCACGTCGAGTACGAGCGGCCGTGGGGCGGGGAGCGCGGGGCCAGTCGAGAGGAGGCGGCTGGGCAAGACGACGTCGTCGTCGACGAGGCGTCCTGATGGTTGGAGCACTTGGAATGCAGTCATTAACCTCACATTCAGGGCCGGGGATCGAGGCCGGGGAGCTGAGAAGCGCACCCAGCGGGCCGGATGCTCGGGGACGGGTTGCGGGCAAGAGAGCCCTAGCCCTGGGGGGTGCGCGTTCGCGAGGAAAGGGCCATAAAGTAAACACACGGTTCTTCGAGCAGCTCCGCGGTTCCTTTTCTATAAATTCTTTTGCTGTAAACCTGGAAAACTCGGCGGCGCCGTTTGAGTTTGGACACAATTTGGCCGAAAAGGCGCATGTCGCTGCCCTAGATGGTCCTTGTCGCCGCCACCTTCGTGGCCGCTGCCGCCGCCGGCGGCCGAGTAGCTGTAGTACACCCCGTGCTAGCGGCGCGTGGAGTTCAGATGCTCGCACGACCGGGCTGCACGGGGTTGAACTTGAGTAGCACAGAACCACGCACACATGGGGCCTGCTTGCCCGACTTGTGTCTGGGCCTTCGCCTCAGGCGGTGTCGAGCACGATGGAGGATGAGGATGGGCTGCACCCAAAAGTGCGAGCCGATACGAGAGATCGAGCTGCGCTGTGCCCTCGCTGGTCCCTCGCTGGTCCCTCGCTGGTCCCTCGCTGGTCCCTCGCTGGTCCCTCGCTGGTCCCTCGCTGGGCCCTCGCTGGGCCCGCGCTGGGCCCCCGCTGGCCCCCCCCTCCCCCCGGGTTCGATCTGGCAGCCACTCGCACCAGAAAAGGGCACTGGCACGCAGCCGCCACGAGAGGAAGCGAGAGATGTACTCACATGGGCGAGTGGTGACCTATGTACGGGTGTGCCTGTGTGTTGCCCGATGCAGGTGGGTGTCAGTTTCGCAGGCCTGCCACTTCGAACCCAAGAAGAGCTGGAGGCGATGAAGAGCATGCCAGAGCTTGGCCATGTGAGTACCGAAGACTTCGAGAGCTACTGCGTCGGCTGGCTCGAGCAGGGGCACCGCCCCGAGGTCTCTGACTGGGCGAGGGTGCGGTGCATCGACATCGCTGCCTTTGCTGAGTCCATGGATTCAGAAGCCCGATGCTTCAACCCGACATTCCCGCCCGCCGCCCTAGCCGACGCCGCGAGCAGGGAGTGGGGGAAAAAGATGTTTGGTGAAGCCGACCTCATCTATGTCTGGGCGCCCGAGGCCCCAGATGTGACCGAGTACGTGGAGCGCTGGGACAGGTACTATGATGGGCGCGACGGGGCGGAGCTCTGGATGGAGCACCGATCCCTTTTGCTGCAAGCAGCGGAGCAAGCCAAGGCGACGCTAGCCGGGGCGGAGAGCGACCCTTTTGCGCATCTCGAGGGCGAGCCCAAGAGACGGGAGATTGCGGAGGAGTGGTACAAGATGGGCTACTCGCCGGCGGTGGCCGACGCCTGCGCGCTCGCGGGGCTCTCCAACGCCAAGTTCGAGAAGATTCGGGGCCGGGACCAAGGTCAGACGACGGCGTCATTGCTGCTCGCCCGCGCGATGGGGGCTGACGCCCTTTCCATCACCCTCAACCTCAATGACTGGGGAACAGACTGGACGCAACGCTGGCAGAAGCCAGGGTTTGACTGCGACGTCGCGCTGGCGGAGGCACTCGAGCCCATCATGCGGGACGAGGAGGCGGGAGCCGCCCTGGAGGCGGGAGCCGCCCTGGAGGCGGGAGCCGCCCTGGAGGAGGGAGACTCTGCCGTTGGCGGTGGTCAGGCCGCCCCGCCGATGCCATCGCCCGGGCGGCGGATGCCGATGTCGGATGACGCGCAGCTGGACGAGGAGATGCAAGACGCCCAGCCGGGTGAGGGCACGCCCGTGGGGGGCGGCGCGTCGGCCGATGGCGGCGGCAGGGCAGACGCCCTGCTGGACTACGCGGACTACGAAGCCGACCCCTTCCAGAACATGCCGGCGGAGTTTACCGATCGGATGCGGGAGGCGCAGAGCGACGCGCTGGAGCTGGTGCTCTTCACCGAGGGGGGGCCTGGCATCAAGGGATCGGCTGAGGACCGGCTGCGGAACACGCACAAGGCGCTGCGAGGGCTCTACGTGGGACTCCTCGAGCGGCGCGGATTTGGCGACGGGGGTGCCGAGGGGATCCACGAGATGGCAGACTGGCTGCTCAAGTTTGGCACGATCACCGTGGATGAGGGAGTGATCAACAACGTCTTCGGCCACCCGGATGGAGAGTTTGGGATGACTCGCGTGCTCCTGAAATACGAGGTGGCGGCGCTGCTGGCAGGAGCGGAGCTCGGCAAGCCGGCGGCGGGGTGGGGCGCGAACCCGTTCCCAGACTTCACGGGCTGCGCCGCGACGGTCAAGGGGGTGGTGCAGGAGTCGCGGGCGGGCCAGTTCCGCCACGATCTTCACATGGTCGTGTGTAAGGAGGAGTGCCTGCCCGAGACGATGATGTGGAAGAAGGCGGGCTGGTCGCTCGCGCCGCTCGACCAGTGGAAGGTGGATGTGCGGGCTACGCTGCTCTGCCCCTCGGCGCTGCTGATGCCGGCGGAGAGGTATGGCTCGGACGAGGTTTACGCAGAGGCTGTCGCCAGCGTGCAGAAGCAGATGACCCAGGCGTTTCAGATTTACCAGCTGCGAGCCAACGTGCAGCACAGCGGCCAAAAGGTTTACTTTGATGAGAACGAGGTCTCGGTCCGGCTCGGTTTCTCACCGGGCGTGGCCCAGCCGAACAAGCTACTCTTTGAGATCAAGTCGCAGCGACCATTCGAGGCGCTGCCTGGCAAGATGGCGGTGCCAATCTTTATGCGCAAGGAGGGGGCGACAAAGGCCTCAAAGCCGCTGCGCCTCGACTACCGCTCGTCTGACCTGCGCGATTGGCGGCGGTGCGGGGAGAAAGAGAGTGAGAGAGACGGGGAGGATAGCACAGACACGACAATGCCCCCCGGGACGCAGGACCACGGAGCACGCCGAAAAGTGCGCGACCGAGTACAAGGAGAGGTACGGCTCGGTCGCCGCCGCGATCGACAGCGGCAAGCCGGACCCGATGTTCCGCGAGATCATGGTACGCAGGAGTGCGCTCGAGATGGCGGACCGACGCGGAGCTGGGCGCGGGCGCGGGAAGGGGAGCGGGAAGGGAGGAGAGAAGGGGGGAGCGGGTCGGGCGGCGCCGGGGCGGGGCGGGCCGACGTCGGGCGCACAGACGGGAGGGCCGAAGCGGACCCCGCCGGGCCCCCCGCCTGGCCCGACGCCGGCGGAGCGCGAGGCGGCGCGGAAGGAGTCGGAGCAGCGCGAGGCGGCGCTGAGGGAGGCGCGGGAGGACCTCGGCCGCGCGATGCGCGACGCGCAGAAGATTGTGGACATGGAGGGGAGGCGGCGGCGCGAGCTATTCAAGAAGAAGAACGCCGCGGAGGGCGAAACGGAGCGGGCCGAGGCGTTTGCGGCGTGGAAGGGCGCGATGACGGCGGAGACGGAGGCGATCCGGAAGGAGGGGGAGCTCCAGGCCGCCTACGAGACGGCGGCCGAGGAGCTGCGGCGGCACAGGCTCAGTATGGGGGTGCCGATCTCCCGGCGCGCCGCGCGCGAGGGGAACAGCTCGGAATCGGACTCGAACATGTCGGAGTCGGAGTCGGTCTCGTATATGGCGGGCGGGAAGCGGGCGGGAGGCCCGGACGGCGGCCGCAGTGGCAAGAAGAGGCGGTGAGCGGCGGGTGGGGAGGCTGCGGGTTGCCCGCGTGTGCCGCAATAGCGCTCGCGCTGGTGGGGGCATGGTGGAGAGGAGTCAGACAGTGGATGGCTGCGAGAGGGCGCGAAGTGCATGAGAGGGCCCGACGCCTGACTGTGTGGTGGCGCTGGTGGTCATGCGGGGGGCGCGAGCGCGAGGCCGCGGGTGAGGGGGGGGGTGCAGCAGGGGAGAAAACGGGGCCGTCGCCTGTAAAGATCAGCGTACCCCAGTTCGACCCGTCATGGTACCCGCCCTGGCCCACGTGGGGAGCATACGAACTCACACCCAGCCAGTATGAAACCCGTAAAGCAAGGGAGAGGCGCCGGCCACGCAGGATGAACAGGCGGAGGCGACAGGGTTGGAGGGCGACAGAACGCAAGGCGCTGACGCAGGCTGCGCTGCGGCTCCTACCGATTCAGGCCCGGAAGCGGCGCGTGCGGAAATGGCGACGAGAGCAAAGGACAAGGGAGATGGACCCACACTTGGCCTTCTATGGCGTGCCAGCATACAGGGAGGGACGACAGAGCGCGGGGGCCAGCACAGACCTGGACACCGACAAAGGGAGGGGAGAGGCACGGGCGGAGACACCGCCGGCCGAACGGGAGCCAGCAGGGGGAGGCGGGAGCAGGAAGAGCAAGGGCAGGGGAAGGCTGCAGTCGTGGGAGCGGAGGCGTAACAGAAGGTGCAGGGATGCTAGGGGGCAGCTGCACAGGCTGGATGAGGAGAGAGTGCGCCGGGGGGAGGAACCGCTCACAGACCCCGACCTCGAGCACTTAGGAGTTCCGGCAGACTACGTGTGGCAAATGTCAATACAGGAGTGGAATGCGCTCATGCGTGCGCTGCACGGCAACGGGCGCGGGGCGGGCCGAGGCGGAGCGCGCGGGGGGGTTAGGGGAGCGACAAAAGCGAGGGGAAGGAGAAGCGAGCAAAAAGAACGTCCTGCGTGTTGCCTCACGCTCAACGTGTGCGGGCTGCACCTGGAAAGGCGGGGCGAGACGATGGAGGAGATCGAGGAGCTGAGAGGGGGGACAGGGGGCGCGAGTCGGGTGAGAGATACAGGGAATGACACGACAGCGAAGCTAGAAGATGTGATAGGGATCATCAAGCAGGGGTGTGTGACCATCGCCACCCTCGCAGACACCAAACAGACTAGGCGAGAGCTGGAAGAGGCGATAGCGTTGCTGCAGACCAGAGGGTTGGACGGGTGCGGCACGCCAGGTTGGTGCGACCACATATCGGGGGAGATGCATACGGGGGTCCTGGTCGTGTGGGACCCCACTCACATCCGAGTAGAGAATAGGGACACTGAAGGGAGAGCGGTGGCGACCGAAGTTGAGGAGGGGAGAATAGTGAGCGTCGGGGTAGAGGAAGTGGCCAGCTGCAGGAAGTGGACGCAGTTTGGGGTCTACATGCCGGTGAGACAGAGGAAGGCGGAGGTGGTGAGACCGACGTGGGAGAAGCTAACCGAGGCGCTCGATGCCACGAGGGGAGAGTACATGATCGGGGGGGACTTCAACGCAGAGACGGAGGAGGCGCTGAGGGAAAGGGGCGCACAGAGGGCGACCCTGGCGGACAGGCTGTTCCAGCAGATGCTGGGGGATGGAGGCCGAGAGCTGCTGACCATGGCGGACGAAGCCACCTACCGAGCAGGGACGCAGATTGACAACTGGGTGGTCACATCTGGGCTCGCGTCATGTATGGGGCGCACGAGCACAATGCCGGGGGTGTGCGGTGACGACCACAGGGCGGTGGCGGTGGAATTCTTTGGAGGAGTAGGTGGTGTGGGAGGGCCTCGCGAGTTTCGGGAGCGGGGGGTGAGCACATTCATGGATCGGGAGGTGGAGGAGAGATTCACAAAGACGGTACAGGAGGTGTTCGATGACGAGGTGGAGGCCGATGCGGAGAAGGAGCTGAGCGCCTCAGAACGGCTCGAGAGGCTGACGAGGGTGCTCACGCGACACGCTAGGGCGGTGGTCGCGACCAGGAGGGCAAAGGGCGATGACGAAGCGGGCGGAGAGGAGCGGCCCGCGGGAGGCGGGGAGGCAAGCGAGGGGGCGGGTGGCCGAGGGCCGCCACCTAAGTCCAAGAGAGAGAGGCTGCGATGGAAAGTGGCGAAGTGGTTCAGGATACGGCACGAGGTCAAGAAATGGAGCGGCACGATGAGCGACGGATATAGGAGGGAATGGGAGGGAGAGGGCTTTTGGAGGGAGCCAAACCTGGCGCAGCTCTGGAAGGCCCTCGAGGCTCAGCCGCAGCTGGCGAATAGAGAAAGGCGCGCGAGGGCATTGGCGGTCTGTGAGCGCGAACGACGCGACGCTGAACAGGAGTTCCTCCTGTGCCCGCGGACGGGGGGGGAGAAACTCACAGAGGTGATGCAGGAGGTTGCGACAGAGAATAGCGGCAACAATGCCAGGAGAGTCTTCGAGATTCTGAACAAGGAGATGGGCAGAAGAGCGGGCGGGGGGGAGCTGGTTGCGATGTATGAGGGAGGCGAGTGGGTAACCTGCCAGACGACGGGAGAGCAGGTCTGGCAAAGACACGTGGTGCGAGGGGACGAAGTCCGCGACGCCGCGGCGAGGAGAGGGAAGGAGATCAACGCGCGGAGGGAGGCGGACATGGCGGCGGTCGAGGCGCTCCTAGCAATGACAAAACCAGCCAGGGCGGAGGCCCAGCCCCCGGGGGTGGGGGGGACAGGACGGCTTGCGGATGACGTGTTGACGTGGTCGGCGTGCGAGGCGGCAATCAGGAAATTCAAAAAAGGAAAGGCCATAGGCAGCGACAAACTAGATGGGTACCTGATCCGACTCTCGCCGAGGGGAGTGCAGCGGGAGTACTGGAGGCTGCTGCAGGAGATTGTGCGGGAGGAGCAGTATCCCAAAGTGTGGAATGATTGGATTGCTATGATGGCGATGAAGCCCGGGGAGGATCCGATGGATGTGTCCCAAAGCGGTCGTATAACGACTGCTCTGAACAGACCACAAACCCTGCTAACCCTCGAGAGCCAACCCCCCCTCTTCACATACTTCAAGGAAGACCTAGATTGTCGATGTTTGTATATGAACCGAGCAGTGATGAGGTGGGTCGACCCAAGGTCTTACCCCGAAGCGGCGGTGCAAACAGAATGAAATGAAGCGGTGCAGAAAGAAAGAAAATTCGAGTGTTTTTCTTGGGTTCCAAACGTTTCAGTCACCGACCATGAGGGGCCACCAGGCCGTGGCGGACCTGCAGCGAGTCAGGCAAGAGCTGGCAGACTTTGTCACGTCCAACCAAGACACGTACGACCGACGCTTCGCTGAAATGCGGCGGCAGGCAAAGACGCGTGAGGCTCGGCCGGCGCCCCAACCTCGCCAGGAGCCCAAGACAGCCGCAGCACTCATCCTCTCCCAGCTTCCGGAGACGAGCGCGGGGACGATCGGGTTTCATACCATTCCGGAGGTGCCGATTACGGCGCCAAAGCATTCGAGGCTGACGGAGTGGGAGGAGCTGGAGAGGACGTGGCACCCACGCCGCACGTCGGACGAGGTCGGCTTCCATCCCAGCGCTCTGGCCGATCGAGCGCGCGGCCTCGAGTGCGCGGCGAGCATTGCGCGGGAGGCGCAGGTAGGTAGGCTGCGAATGCATGCCAGCCACGACCCAGCGTTGCGTGCTGGCCTTGTCAAACTGCGAGAACGCGTGCACCGACTTGAGCGGAGTGGAGCAAGACACGTGTGATGGCCTGTGTTTTCGTGTATATGGAGCACATCGGATTCAGTGCAAGTTGTGCACCCGAAGACAGTCAAACTCTGAGACGAGATGGGATAGCTCGTGTAGACTCAAGAAAACATCGGCCGACTGCACGCTAAAGTGCTAGTCCCCCATCGGGAGGACGGACCCCGGCTAGTCGCCGACCACACCCACAAAGAACCCTGCACAAACATCGCAAGGGCGGGGACCTGTTTCTTTTTTACCCATCTCACAGTAGAGGTGTCCGTTTTATTTATTTAAAGGCTACACAGCGGCTCTCCCGCGACCACAGCCCCTCCCCTCGCAGCCCCTCTCGCAGCCGCAGCCGTAGCCGCAGCCCCAACTCTTGCTCTGGGGGGGCGTGGGGGCCCCCGGAGGCACCGTGCGCCGCGCAGCATCCCTGGTGTGGACGATTTTTTTCGCGGTATCCGCGGCGGGATATGGCGGGATATGGCGGGATATGGCGGGATATGGCGGGATACCGGGAGATACCGGGAGATACCGGGAGACACCAGGAGATACGAGAATCGAGATACGGGCGGATACGGGCAGACACGGGCAGATACGGGGAGATGCGAGGAGATATTGGAGAGATACATCAAGATACCGCAAAAAAACCGTCCACACTAGGACTCGCAGCAGTGCGGAAAGGACGGGGCTCCAGCTCCACTAGTCTCCACTAGCACCGACTTCCCGAATGATCGGTTGATCAGAGGGCAGATTTGGAGAGATCTCGAGGAGTACATACAGATAGACCCTCCAACCATCAGAAACCTCCAACCTGATCGGTCGTACTGACCGCCGACAGGATCACTCCAGTCAGCAGACAGGCCGACGTCTGCACGCGGCCGGCCGGGCGAGAGGCTTGACACGATCCGACCCTGCGACCCTGACGCTGCTGCTCTAGCTATCAGACATGCAATGCTGACTGCTGCCTCAATGTGCGACCTGTGCTGGCCCCTTGGCGGCCTTCCCGGTCAGTGGTGAGGCGCAGTTCAGAGCTGTCGATGGCGCGATGCCGCACTGGTCCCACATTGGTGACACGAGAACACCAAGTTTGCCGGTCCAAGAGAGAGGCACCGGCGCTGTCCTGAGAAGGTTCGTGGTCCCTCTTGACTGCCCATGCGCGCGAGGCTGTGTAGGCATAGCCTCGAGAGTGCCAGCAGCCAATCCGAGGCGACGCGCATTGCGCCAGAAGCGTGCACACGTGGAAGGACACCTCCTACTGGCCGTACGATCAGGTCGTCACTTAATGCTGGATACTTAGGCCGCGAGCTATGCAGGTGATCAATTGTGCAGCATGGCACGGTCAGCAGCGCCGGCAGGCTGTCGCAAGGCGTGATAGCATGGCCGCAAGTATACCGGAATTCCCATGAAACAAGCCTCAAAAAAGAAAAAATGAAAAAATCGGCGCCTGCGGCGGGCCAAGGGACCCCATCTCCCCCCCGCATGGACACCCTCTGGGGCCCCCGCGCCCCCCCAGAGATCTCTTGCCGCTCTTCTAGTGTCGGGTAGTGACCAGGGTAGGGGACGGATTGAAGATCCCTCACCCACCAAGATCGTGCAGGGCGGGGACACATGTCCCTAAATCCCATCTCGTCTCAGAGTTTGACCGTTTTATTTATTTACTTAAAGGACACGCTCGCACACCACTTGCAGAGTGGCTCTCCCAGGCGCTCACCCCACTCCCCACGGCGGAGGCACGCCAGGCCACGGGCAGCCGGCCGTCACTCGCCTAAGCGCCTAAGCGGCCTAAGCGGGGGGTGCTTAGGGTGCTTAGGCGCTTAGGCGGCCCTTGCGAGCGTGGCGGCGTCGTAATACAAGTGACTCCGATGGCACTCACGATGCCCCTGCTAGTGTCATCGCTCAGAGAGCAGCCTCACGCATGTCCACTGTCTACCACTCGCCCTGGTCGCACACTGCCACTGAGCTGCGCTGGTCGCAGGCTGGTGCGGGAACTCAGCATCAGGTCGAGTCGAGGAAGGTCGCGGAAGGTCGAGTCGAAGAAGAGAACACGATCAGGGGCGGGTCCGGTAGACCGGTCCGCGGCGCCATATGCGTGGCAAAGGACGCGAAAAGTGCCCACCGAAGCTTCCGCGCCTTGGACTTCACGTTGAGCTGTGATGATGCCCACAGCCCAGCAGCAAAGGCGGGCGGGCCGGCCCCGCGGCCATCGCCGCCGCCGCCGCCGCCCCCTCCGCCGCCGCCCCCTCCGTCGTCGTCGTCACCTTGGGCTGCATCACCCGCGCCGCCGTCGCGCACCGGCTCTCGTGCTCATTCAACGGCGCCTCGAGTTGCAGGCTGGTGGCACTGGCGTTGTCGTGGTCGGGCTGCCCAACGTCGGCGCGGGAGGGAGGGGGCAAAGCCGTTATGAAGAGCGCGAGAGCGAGCGCCGAGGGCCCAGATTCTGAGCAGCAGCCCGCCTGGTCATGCGGCCCACTTGCCGACGTGCGTCCAGCTTCCACAATGGACGAACGCCGAAGTTTGCTCTCCGCGGCGCCGTGCCGAGCGAAACACCTTTTCCTTCGAAGCCCGGCGACGTAGCCGGGCGAGCGGAATAGGGCAGCCCTAGAGAGCACCTTGAGGCCATTCAATAGAGCCCGTATACTATAGTCGAGAGTCGCTCGCCGGCCGGCGCAGTGCTGCTCTGACCCGCTCCGCCGGGCCGCCGCCGGGCCGCCGCCGCGGAGACGTGCACATAGGCAAGTTGGTATTTTCATATATGAACTTCAAAATAGTATTGGCTAGTCTAATCCTAGAGGGAGCGGACCGTGAGTTGAGGAAATCGGAGGACGCGACCCACTTCGCCACAGACGGTCCCGCGCCTCGCCGCTATGACGGGCACACGCCCCGCACCGTCCGCTGTGTGCCCGTCTTTGTCCGGAGTGAAAAGTCCAACGCGCTCGTCGGTGACGGTGTCCTCCAACCTGCGCCGCGCTCGGCGAACCTCGACAGCGCCTTCGATGGCATGCAGCTCTTTGCGTCAGAAGCCTGGAGAGCAGCTCCTCGGCTGCTCACACGCTCTGCACAGTTGACACAGTCTACTGTGCGGCTACCACAGCTGTGACAGCGATGGGCTCGCCCTCACTGGCCCTCAGTCACTTGTGCTGCGGCTTGTGTGAGCGACACTGCTCGGCGACTGCCGGCACACTGTGAGACCATGGGTGTGAGGTAAAACCACGCTACCAGCGCTTGGTCACATCGGCCCCGAGGTCAGCTCCTTCAACTCTGTTAGTGACAAGACTTGTCTACTGGCTGGAGCCGAGCAGGAGGGCCCGGCGCACAACCCCTGGTCAACTCAGGGTCCACACCCCGTACTCATCACAACTCGCCAGGAACACCCCCACACTATAGGGTCATCGTGTAGCCCTGCTTAGAAGGAAAAGGTTTACTGCAAGGTCCGAATGGCTCACCGACACCGTGTAGTCGGCCATCGCGGCGCGATCTGGCTAACCGTTCATGCGTCATGGGTGGCAGGTGGCATCCTCGAGGTGGCATGTGGTTTGTGGTCGCGAGTAGGATGTAGCGCATGCCGTCAATTGCTGCGAATGCGGCGCAGCTTCTCATCCTCACTGGAAGAGCGGAAGACACCTCGCGCGCGTAGGTCGCGCCTCCGCGCGAGCAGCCCCGTCCCGGCGAGCGAGACGACAGAGAGGAGGCCGCCGAGCACGAGGAGCCTCGCCTAGCGCAGAGGGCGAGGTGGGTGCTCGGGGCGAGAGGGTGGGCGGCGCTTCAGGAGAGTCGCGTCGAGGGCGCGCCTTGCCCTTGTTTTCGTCGACCTTCGCCACCAGCGCCGTCACGCCCAGGATCTCGTCGTCGCTCTGCGCCGCCACCGCGGCCGCCGTGCAGGTGAGGATGCCTGAGAGCGGCGACGGGAGTGCTGCGATGGGGGACGGCGGAGATGTCAGGTCGTGCAGCATTCGCGCCCGGATTCTGCATGATGATCTCGGACGCCTTGCCCGCTCCGAAGCGCTCCACCAGAAGCGCGTGCGTCTCGGTGATCTTGGAGGGCGAGTTCATCGACGGATTGACGGTCATCGAGTTCTTGTCGACTGCCGCGAGCGCGTCCGCCTCGGTTGGGTAGCACGCCTGGACGCGAGGAGAGCGGTGGGCGAGGGTGGCAGAGAGAGGAGAGGGTGGCAGTGAGAGAGGACGGGGTTCGCACCTTGAGCGCTTCCCACAGCACGAGGCATTCCTCCTCCGCGTAGGCCTGCTTCATGCCGCCGCTCTGAAAGCTCACGCGGTTGTACAGGCCAGGTGGCAACTGTGCCAGCGCTGCTGCTGCCCTGTCCGCCTGCTCCGCCCGCTGCGCCGCCGCCTCGTCTGCAGCCATCACGATCGCAACTCGGCGGCCGCAGAGCAGCGCCGGGCGGAGGCCGAGCCCGAGCGGCGGGCGAGGCTGTTGCAGGAGGGATAGAGAGCACGACAAAACCAGGAGAAGCATTAGGTCTCTAACAGACAGCCGCTCCAGGATATCGGATGTGTGGGCTTTCACGGCTCGTAGATATTGAGAAGAATTTTACAACAAAACTCCCTCGCACTATTGAGAAGAAAATAGACCGCGGCGCGCGAGAGCTGTTGCGAGTGGTGCCATCCCTCCCTTGGGGGGGTTCTTTCTTTTTTTGCGAGTGGTGATGCTGGGCGAAGCCCCGGTGTCTCTCCGTAGGACCCGCGGACCGAGTGACTTCGAGAAGTCACTCTTCCAAGCGTTCACACGAGGCATCGCGACCGTTTCTTGCGCCGATCTTTGATCAAAATCAAGGCTAACCAGCCTAGAGACGACCCCTAGACACTCACCTACCTTGCCGACAGCCCACTGCGTCCGTCTGAAGCACCTCAAGTACGCCGGTGAGACGCCCGAAACAGGGTGACTTCTAAAAGTCACTCCGCATGTGGGCCGCCCTCGCGGTCGTCTGACGCGCCCTCCGGCCGCCGCACACTCGCCACTCACCCCGTCTCACCTCTAGATGATGCGGCGGCGCGCACGGGGCACTGCGGCTGCCGGCGCCGCGGCGGCCGGCGCCGCCGCTGCCGGCGCAGGCGCAGGCTCAGGTCGCCGGTACGGCGATGGACGATCGCCGCGTCGCGGCGGAGGGGCGCTGCTGTGCCCGATGCGACGGCTCCTCTTCGAGCAGGTGCTTGGCAAAGCAGGGCCGGTGAGGGTCGCCAGCTTTGGTCCCGACCGGGCTGATCGCATAGCCAACCTGGCTCGGGTCCGGGAAGCACTGTGTGCAGTGGTAGGACCGCATGTACCCGCACTGATGCTTCTTGCTTGAACACGAGCACAATAAACACGAGCACAGACGCCGTGTCGCCTAGGGCTGTCCGCCTCAAACGTCGCACGGCGCCTCGAATTCGCGCAGACCAATGTCGTCGATGCCGGAGCGTGCGCATTGGTATTGAGAGTCTGAGGTAGGCGGCGGCGCGCAGTAAGCGCAGTAACGCATGCATTCGATTTGGATACCGGCGCTTGCGTGGGAGCGCAGACAGCGTCGGCCGCGGTGTGCCAGCGAATGTGGTGGTCCTCTTGTCCACTGCGTCCGAGCCGAACCAGCTGTCCACACGAGAAGCGGCGGCGCGTGGAAGAGCCACGACGAGGTCGACCGCCTCGACCAGTCAGCCTCCGGCACAGCATTGGGTGCCTGCATGTCGCCGGGATTGCGTCGCTTGTGTCATCGCGTAGCGGTGCGGAGGCAGCGCCGTATATCGCCTCTTGCCCGCGGGGACGAGCGCTCCAGCGCAATCGTCTCGAGGAAGGAGAAAACCATTTTCCAATGTGCAACTGCTCCAAGTGAACGCCGCCAAGCTGCTCTAAGAGCCTCTCCCGTCGCGGCCCGACTGGGGCCGAGTCCGCGGGGGCTCGCACGGTGCACGGGCCGGCCGCGAGAGCACGTACTGTGCGCGCGCGGGGCGAGTGACTTCGAGAAGTCACTAAGTGACTTCTTAAAGTCACTCCTACAGATAGACACCGGGCGCTGCCGGAGGCTGTGCCGTAGTCGGTGCGGTCGACGGCGCTCGGGCTGCCGACCTCTTTGGCGAAGTTGAAGATGATTCTCTTGTGCACTCCTGCTGATTCGGCGGCTGCACTCTCGTCGCAGCCAGCCTGCATGGCAACGAGGCCTGTCGATAGGAGCCACGCTGTGTGCTGCGAGCTCAATGAGATCAGCGAGACTAGCCGTGCAACCAGAGGGCTCGTCTCCTCGCTGACTGCGCTCGTCAACACCATCTCGGGCGGCGAGCCGCCCTCAGCACCTCGCCGGCGTGAGCAGGAGTCACTCGATGCTGGCGATGTGCTGGCGGGCCTGCGAACCGACTTTGAAGAGAACGAATACCTCTGGAGCGGTCGCATCACGGCGGAGCTATACGACGAGGACTGCACCTTCACGGACCCGACGCTCTCCTTCGCGGGTCTGAGCACCTTTGAGCGCAACCTCGCGAACCTCGACCCGTGGATCGAGCGATTTGTCCCGCCCACCGCTCGCTCGGTCGAGCTCAAGTCGCTGCGCCTTGTAGACGACGGTGCGGCGGTCGAGGCGGAGTGGCGGATGCTGGGCGACCTCGCGCTGCCGTGGCGGCCGAGGCTCGACCTCGGCGGGCGCACGCGATACACCCTCGGCGGCGAGGGTGGACGCATCTCTTCCTACGACGAGGCGCGGGCCAGAGAGAGATGGCACAGAGAGGTGAGCACACCGGCGTGACATCCGCCGGTCACACCTGTCAGGCGTGGGCGATCACTCCGAGCGAGGCGCTTTGGATGCTCGTCCGGCCCTATCGGGGCGACGGCGGTGAGGGCTGAGGCCTGACCGCCTATCACGGCGCCAGTCGCATGAGGAAGGATGGCACTGTGCGTATATCGATGTATACATGCACATTACAAGGAAGAAGTGCCGTATGCCGTATATGATAAGAATATGACATGCAAAGAATATGACATGCACGCAAGATCTTTCCATCGATCCTCAGGACACATGTCAATATCGTCTCTCACCCAACTCACCACGCATTCTCCTGCAGTACACTCAGGCCCGCGCCCTCGAGAGCAGCGTGGCTGTGCCCCTCCCGCCGGCGTCGCTCGGTGTCAGCGTGCGCAGACGAGTTGTGCGCCACCCACGAGGAGACAAAGTGGTGCGTGCACACCGCGGAGAGCGGCCGCTCACCCTCGGCGGACGCCTTGGACAGGTCCCTCCGCTCGGCCGTCACCGGGTGGAGCAGCGCAGAGTCAAGCACGGCGATGCCTAGCGTCTCGCGCAGCCGCGTCAGCATCGGCGCCGAGATCTGCTCGCCCGGCCGCAGCCGCAGCAGCCGGCGCAGCGCCTGACCTCAGACCTCCCGCCTCACCTCGCCGGTTCCAGTGAGGTGTGAGGGGCGGGGGGGGGGAGGGGGGGGAGGGGGAGGCGTGGGGGGCGGAGGCGTGTGAGGCGGAGGAGTCTGTGACGCGCCTCGCGCAGCACCGCCGGCCCTGTGCAGAGGAGGAGGGCGGCGATGGGGGCGGCGATGGGGCAGTGCGGCCGAGGCGTGGCCGAGTGCGGCCGAGGGTGCGGAGGCCGAGGGTTCGCCTGTCGAGAAGAGCACGGCGGTGTGACCCGACAGCGGCGTGCGCGAGCGGTTGCGCAGCACGTCCAGCACCACCGCCCAGAGCGGGTGCGATGGGGCGGAGCCGAAGACGGAGTTGGAGGCGCCTGATCTCGGGGTCATCTCGGGTCATCTCGCGCCCCCAGGAGCCGTGTCTGTCTGGAGGGGAGGGCTGGAGGCGCCCTTGGCAAAGTCGGAGCCCTCCTGCGGGCCGAAGGAGGGAAGTGCCTCGGGGAGGCGCCTCGGGAGAGGTGCCTGGGAGTTGGTCTCGGAAGCGTCTGAGAGAAGTGATCAGCGGAGTGTCTGCCGAGAAGTGTCTGCCGGGGGCCGTGCCGCGAGCCGTGTGCGAGAGGACAAGGGCGCCTCAGCGCGGGCAGGGGAGGGGCAAGGGGAGGGGTAGTGGCATACAGCAATGGGCGGGCCGCGGGTCGGGTGGGAGTGCGGGTCGCGCCTTGTAAGCGATATGGGGAGATATGGGGAGATATGGGGAGATATGCGGAGATATGCGGAGATATGGCGCCTTGTAGGAGAGGACGAGCGACGCGCCCGCGACGAGCGGCTCGAGCGGTGCGAAACACTCGTAGTCGAGGTCGAAGTAGACGCCTAGAGAGAGAGAGCGCGCGCGCGGCTCGAGAGAGGATCCGCGCCCCGCTCCGCCCAGAGGCACTCGCAGCCGAGGTGCAGGCAGAGGCGCCTCCATGCTTGTGCGCGAGCAGGTAGCGCGCCGCGTCGGCCCGCTGGACTCGGGAGGGGCGGGCGGGCTGGGAGCGTGGCGGGGCGGCTGGGTGCGGGGCGGGTGCGGGCGGGAGCGGGGCGGCTCGCTGGCCTGGATCGGCGAGGGGTATGCTTGGTACAGTGGCAGGAAGGAGGGGTAGTGGGAGCGGACGAGCTCGAGGTTGTCGGCGTCCGTCTGTGGCGGGGCGCGCGCGGGGGGGGGGGGGTGTCAACTGGGCGGTCGGGCGCGTGATGAGCAGCGAGTCGCGGGCAGGAGACGGCGGGTGAGAGGCAGGAGATGGCGGGTGAGAGGCAGGAGATCAGACGAGTCGGGACGCAACTGCAGCGACCTGCGCCGCTTCCGCCGCCACCTCTCTCTGTCTCTCGCGCGCGCGCTCTCCATCCGCGCACCCATAGCCGATAGGACCAGCCGGGGTTGACCCGCTGCAGGGAGGCGCGCCAGCGCGGCGCGAAGAGCTCTCGCGGAGGGAAGGCGTCCTTCCACGTCTGGTGGATCAGGCGCGGCAGCGGAGGCAACGCCCGACCGCCGCTACCTCCGCCGCCACGTCCGCCGCCGCCGCTGCCACCGAGCGAGGCAGTCCAAGCGTCTCGTATCGCGTCCAGCCACGGGCCGCCACCGCCGTCGCCCCAGCCGCCGTCCTCAGGAGGGTAGAGCGCGTCGAGGTCGGCGGTGCTGCCACTCGCCTCGCCGCCGGCAGGCGGGGTCACACGGGCGGCCGAGTCGTGGTCTGGCCTGTCGGTTGTGGCGGCCTGACTGGAGGCGTCGCCCTCGGCCGTCATCGAGCGGTGCAGCACCAGCTGGCCGAGCACAAAGACGGAGGCACCCGCGCACAGCTTTTGGCCGAGCCGCCGGCGACGGCGGCGGCCGCGGCCGACCGCTCGCGCAGGTGCCAATGGCCCCAGCGAGACCACGACCGCCTGTGTGGCCTGCATCGCGTTGCGACTCCCGCCGAGACGCTCGGGCGGAGACATCGAGCGCGAGGAAAAAAAGAAAGGGTCGCGCAGCGAACGCTGCGCTAGGCTCAGACGGCGAGTTCGCGCTGCGCTAGGCTCCTGTGCGGAGATTTTATCTCTCGGCTGCTTTGGCTCGCCAAAGTATTTTTTCTCGAGACACGACACACACACACACACACACACACACACACACACACACACACACACACACACACACACACACACACACACACACACATCGCATCGCAGTCCACACCGCCACATGGCGAGGAAAAAAGAAAAAAGTTGGGGGTAGCGAGCGAGCGAGCGAGCGAGCGAGCGAGCGAGAGAGAGAGAGAGAGAGAGAGAGAGAGAGAGAGAGAGAGAGAGAGAGAGAGAGAGAGAGAGAGAGAGAGAGAGATGAGAGATGAGAGATGAGAGATGAGAGGGGGGGGGAGGGGGGGGGGAGAACACAACCGGGCAGGGAATTCCTGAGCGGTCCGCAGGGGACGCACGAGTTGCGACTCTTTTCGCGTGAGCCGTGTGCGGGGCTGCCCGCGCAACGACTGATCGAATCGACTGAGACCGCCATCACTCTGGCCGTGTGACCGTGACTGGTGTGGCGGGGTAACTCGCATGGACCCGTTCCTCGATGACGAGGTCGCAGATGGGCAGCCGATTGGCGAGGAGGCGCCAGCACACCACCCAAAGGAGGGATTGCCGGTGCAGGGCGAACTTCGGAGCAGTCCAGCCTTGATTAAGACGCGTGGGCTCGGCAGCGATGACGGCGAAGTGACGGCGGCGGAGGGGGGCCGCAACCTGCTTGGCGACCCGTCTGTGACGGGAGTTTCAACGGCCCCCGCCGGAGGTGGAGGCGACAAGGGCGTCGGGCGATCGCCCAAGTACGTGGGCGTGGATCGCTGCTCCCTGCGAGGTTCCCTACAACCCCTTGAGGCGCATTTTTCTTCCCCCCTGCCCCCCTGCTCCCTGCCTCTGGCGCCTCTATGCCTTTTCTTCTCTCGCTTTGCTCGCAATTCTGCCTGGGGGGCTCCGCTTGTCAGGTGAAGGTTCCGCCGCGTTCGACGATGCCTGCCGTCGAGGTGAAGAAGCCGCGCTCCTCGCTGGTTCTGCCTGTGCTGGCGCCGCGCCCGGAGCAGCCGCTGGCGATCCCTCTGCACGAGACCATGATGGGGGCGCTGGAGGATTGCTGCTTTGCGTTTGCGGGCGGGAGAGGGTCGCCCCGCTCGCCACGGCAGGAACATCGCAATGAGTGACGAGAGTGACGAAACTCGTTACATGACCAGCCCTTTGAATTTAGATGGTTGGGCTTTATTACTGAGGCCCACCCGAACATTGCCAAGTGGACAGGGTCGGGGCACGGGGCATTCAGCCATTTCACGGCACTGGCTGCCCTGCTTTGCCCCGGCCAGAGCGTCAGCTTCGACACCCTTCCGCTGGTGGAGGCGAGGCTGGTCAAGAACGACGGACACTGGCAGGATGTCGAGCCAGCAGTCAATCTCGACTATCTGCAAGAGCGCCTCTCCGCTGCTAGCGCAACGCAGGGCCCCGAATCGAATGCCGCGGATCTCTCTGCTGCCTCGTCCGACGGGCAGGCCCGACTGGTTCAGCTTATGACCGACATTCAGCAGTGGCAGGCCGACGGTGGCTCGAACAACGAGTTCATCGAGCTGGTCCTGCGCTCGGGTTGCGTCAAGGCCTGCAAGTGGGTGCTCGGCATCAGCCGTACAGTGGTCGGGCTCCCCTCCGGGATGGTGCGGGAGCGAGACGCGGAGATACCGCGGCGCTGGGACGAGTTCTTCATGGACGCCCTCGCCACCGACGAGCACAACTCCAAGGACGTGTCTCTCACCGACATGAAGGTTGGCGCGTTCAGCGCCACCTCCATCGCCAGCCTCAAGCTCGGGAATCTGGGCGGGATCGATTTCGATAAGGACTTCGTCTGCCCGATCCTGCGGCACACGGCGGGAGAGCATCTGCAGCGGATCCCGGTTGCCGAGAGCACGATCCAGCCGATGACGCTGGTCGACGTCATGAGGGACCCGGTGCGGCTGATGGCGCACATGATGTATGTCCCCCGGCTTTTGCACTGCATCGGTCTGCCGATGGACGCCGATAACAGCTACTCTTCGCTCATGGCCTTCATTGAGCCGAACCTGCGCAAGGCGCGCGCCAACGGAGTGCTGGTCACCGGGGCTACGAACGCGGCCGAGCTCGTGGAGGCGGCCTTCACGGAGGCGGAACTACGGCTGCGGGCGTCGCACGACAGCAACACGGCGCGCTCGTTGTCCTTCATCGGGGAGACCCTGCGCGCCAAGGACGAGTATGACAAGTACCTCTCCGAGCTCGACGACACGATCTGTCGTCGCAAGCGGCACTTGAAGGAGGAGCAGGATATGGAGGAGGAGCGACGGGCGAGGTACGCGGCCGGGGCGCCATCAGGCACCGCGCCTCCCAAGCCGCAGCCGCCGCAGCCGCCGCAGCCGCCGCAGCCGCCGCAGCCGCCCAAGAAGAAGAACAAGAAGGGTGCGGGCGACGGGGCGGTGCGGGACCGGAGTGGCGAGCTTCGCCTCGACGGCTCCGCAGGCTTTGCTTTCGGCTCCTCTGTGACCTACTCGCGCCCGCTCATCGCCGGGGCATTGGCGAGCAAGTACGGCGCGGCCGAGGCGGAGGGGGCCTGCGTCATATATGCGGTGCAGCGTTCACCAGGCACCATGCAGTGGTGCAAATGCAGCACCTTTGTACCGGGCACGCCGCCGCACAAGCTCACCATCCCGTTCAAGGAACACGTCGAGCTCGGCCTTTGCCCTCCTCCGCCGAAGTCTTTCGGTCGGCAGGCGGCGGCCCCGAGCGGCAAGAAGCCGCGACAGGCCTGAGTCCTCCGCCCACCGCACCTCGGCTCGCTATCGTCAACGGCGGCTGCGTTCAGCAGCTCGAGCCGGCGGCGGCGGCCGAGGCGCGGCGGCGGCGCGCTGTGCGCTTTGCGGAGCATATTGACCCGGTGGCGACGCTCGACGCGGTTCACGCGGTCAAGCGCGTGGCTTTCGCAGATCGACCTAGTGCACAGACAGCACTGGATCTGGCCGACTCGGGCCCTTGCCCGACGGCCAAGGAGTATTCCCTGCCCTCTCCCACCACACACTCCGTCAGAGCCCCCTCCCCTCTTGCACAACAGGAATTTTGACAATTAACCAGATGCGCTCCTAACGATGGGCTTGCCCATCCCGGAGTGGTTCGATCCCACATAAACCCGAGACGGTGACGGGAAGCGTCGCTGCGATCTCAGGCCCAGTGTGAGGCAGTGCGCCAGACTAACCCGGATCCTGCTGAACAAGTTCCTCTTGTAGCTCGATCGGTCACACCGCCATCGCCGTCGGGGAGAGGGGGGACGACACTGCTTCGGCAGCGTGCACCTCGATCCTGTACCGTGTTTGTTATGACCCCCCCCAATGAACACGCCAGAGAGGGAGGGCGAGACGATCGAGGGGTCCCGTACCACGCGGAATCGGCCCTATCCAGTGCTCAAGTGCTCAAGAAGGAGCTTAAAGACCGACGGTGACGAGTGGCGGCGGATCGATCCGCATACCCAAATCGCCCAAAGTTTTCCGCCCAAATCTGCGCCGCAATAACTGCGCCGCAATAAACTCGTTCGGCTCCCCCGCTAGCCGCTTTTACGCTCTGCAATGAAGACCCCCACCCCGCTCCAACAGCCGACAGCCAAGCCGCTACTACTGCTCGCAGTGGGGACAGGCGTGGTGACCGTCTCCCTGCTCGGCGTGCAGCTGCTCGGCGCGGCGAGTTCAAGCAAAACGCGCCTCGCCACCGACACCGCCGCTGCGCCGAGTGAGAAGTTTTGGCCGTTCCCCGGTGAAGATGGCGAGGCGCCAGACGTCGTGTCCGAGGTGACGGACTACGTGGACCCGCTTGTCGACTCGCGCGAGGTGCAATGTATGAGATAAGCTTACTGAGCAGAGAAAGACCCGGGACACCTGCCCTCGGCATTCCATCCCGCTCTTAGTCCCTGCTGCCAGCACAAAGGCAAGGGGTGCGCTCGTATCCGGCATAGGCGGCAAACATCAACAAAGCCTACGAGAAGATAGCCACCGCAACGTCGGGGGCGGACGAGGCGGAGTGCCAGAAGAAGAATCCACTGTGGGCGGTGTCCTGTACTTTGGTCGGCACTACGATCGTGACCCAGGACTTCTGGGCTGAGGACGGGCCGATGAACTTTGATTATGCAGCGTGCATGGCCAAGAAGTCTGCTGAAGAGTGCGACAAACTGTGGTTCGAAGCGGCGACGTGCTGCGAGTGCGGCCTCAAGGCGATCGCACCCCCTCACTACGACGTGACTGACAAGGCAAACGGCATCTGGACCGGGCCCAACGGCGAGACGTGGAACATGCCGGAGGTGTTCGCCTCGACATATTGCCCCGTCTATCCGCCGAGCCCGCCGCCTGCTCCTCCTTTTGCGCCGACCCCGCTCCCCTTCTACTGCTCGATTTGGGGTATCGAGTGCTCTGGCCGCAACGCAGCAAACACCGGCCCCAACAACATCCAGTCAGCCTGCTTCTGAGACTCAGGCTTGTTGGTCCGCGCGGGCCGCGGCTCACTCGGCCTCAGAGCTGCACACCCCACTCCCCACCCGATGCGTCAGGGACGCTATGCGCCCGGGGCGGCTCCCTCAAACCCGGACCCCGGCCACCCTTGCGCCGGGCCAGAGCCCAGACCCGCCACAGTCTCTATGTCATCACCCACAGATCATCGTGTGAGAAAGAATTATGTCATGAATTTCCTACCATTGGGTATACCGAGAGCTGCGCCACGAGCCGGGGCGGCTCCCTCAAGCGCAAGAACGACCCCGAACTGCGCGCATATGCGTGTGGGGCGCTCTAGAGGTAGAGGTGGGGCGCCCACATACACACGTATGTCGTTTTAAAAACTCCAATACAGCGTGCTTAGTCGTTGTGGCATAGAGATCGATAGAGACGCAGAGAGCCTGGTAGCGGCTACGGGCTGGCGCCTCTCGCGACTCGCCCCTCCTGTCTCGAGGCCTCTGTTTCACACTCCGATCTCCGTCACACGCCTCAGCTGTTTACAACTTACAAAAACTGCCGATCTGCCGCCCGCGTGTCTTACTTAAAGCCGTACCTCTTGTTTCACACACCTGACCCCTGGCCGATATCGATACAATAAATGGTGTGTCCGAGGGGTGTCGTGACTAGTAGAGGTCTGCTCGACGGCTCTATCTCTTCTCGCTCTGGCGCAGCCACCGTTTGAGCATCGTCGCGAAGCATCTTGCGGAAACGGGCTTGGCGATGCTTGAGCGCAGCCCAAACGCGGCGCATGCCTCTGTGTCGGGAGCTTCAGAGACCGAGACAAACTCCGTCGTCTTGCCTATGAGGTGAGGCTTGAGGGCGGTTCAGCGAAAGCAATCGAGCCTCCGAGACAGGCAGTCCCGTCTCTCGTTCGCGCCGTGCGCGTCGCCGCCAGCCGCCTGCGAGTACTCGCGCCACCAAGCGCAGAGCGCGTAGCCGCTCATGCTTCCGGCCAGGTCTGGCTCGACGAGGACCAAATCGTAGTGCCCTGCGCAAAGTCGAGCCATCGCCTCCTCCGCCTCACAGACGTGCTCCGCCCACAGCAAGAAGACCTGTGCCGATGGCGTGCGATAGCCGAGAGTGCGCGGGCTTTTGATGCGCGTGGCGGCCGCCTCGGCTACCCTCGGCTACTCTCGGCTACTCTCGGCGGGCCTCGCAGTAGTTGATGAGCGTGGCTGCGGATTGCTCGCACTTCGCCACCACCAGCACCCGGAGCGCGCACGCCAGCGCCGACGGGCAGCGTGCGCCCGACTGCGCCGCCGGCGACGCTGCGGACAGCGAGGCCGGCCCGGCTCCGACGGACAGGAGGGGGCTGTGGAGTGGAGTCTGCGGAGTGGCGGCGCCGAGAAAGACCTGCTCACACCGCTGCAAGTGGGCGGCGCTCGCCGACTCGACGAGGGCAAGAGAGGTTGTGTGCCCTGCGCGGGAAGTACTGGTGCAGCAGTCGGCGGACCTGCACGAGGGAGGGAGGGCACAACAGCTGGTCCTGCACGCCCAGCTCGCGGTACAGCGCGGCCGGGTCCTACAGCAGTCGGCGAAAGTCAGGCGGCGGCTATCGTCTCCCGAATCTCAAGCATCGACTCTTCCTGCCCGTTGCTCACGAGAGCGATGAGTACCGTCGACTCGGAGCCGCACTCGAAGCCTGCAGCAGAGAGCAGGTCCAGAGACACGAGGGCGATGTCCGCACCCTCCCGGGGCGCCTCCGCGGCGGTGCCGGCCCGCCCGCCCTCCTTCCCTCCTCCCGCCTCTGCCGCGTGCGCCACCCTGCCCGCGTCGCCTCGCAAGCAGGCGCGGAGCTCGCGGCCGCACGTCGTGGCACGGATGGCAAAGTGGATGGGGGGCAAACGCGGCGCGTTCGAGCTGGCCGCCTCGCGGATCTGATCGACCACCTGCGAGATCGGAGCCGGACACGGGGAGAGTCAGACTTGACCCTCCCCAAAATACTAGCCAGCTTTCCGAGCACGTCGACGTCGGCGGCGGGGCAGAGCACTACAAAGCGTGGCGGTTGCGGGGCAGAGAGGCCGCTAAGTAGGCCGCTCCTCGCCTCTTCGACCAAGCCGGCGTCGGAGGCGGCGACGAGAATATTGGCCGCCTATATTATGAAGGTGGCGAGTGAGGCGTGGCGAATTGGGTCGCCCCCCACAACACACCAGAACCGGCGCAGCAGAGGTGGAGAGGGCTCGCGCAAGGCGCTCGATCAGCCGGCGGCGCGACCGATGCCAACCCGCGGGCTCGACGCGGCTGGGAGGTAGGCGAGTTGACCTTTTCTCCGGAGAAGCAGCCTCGGTGACACGCGAGGAGTAGTCCCAAAGTGAAGGATCCGATGTCTCGCGTGGCACAGGAATTTGCCCCGAAGACGTGCGGATCATCTTTGGCGGGTCCGCGTCCGGGCGGCTCTCTGGCAGCCTTTGGTCGAGCTTCGGGTGACGAGGCGAGCCGCGCGAGCCTTTGGACGGCGAGACATTCAAGGGTTGGAAGCCGCGCATGAAATGATATGCGGACAGCGTTCGACAAGACACTCGAAGTCACGCGAGAAAGAGAATTTGGTTTAAAAATCAAAGAAGCGCTCGCGGAGCCGACTGAGATGAGACCGCCAGTGGATGTGGGAGTCCACCGCGCACCGCGCTGCGAGCCTGTCGTGTCCCTTGTCAGGAGCAGGAGAGCCCCACCTGTCCCCCTGATCGTCCTTCCAAAATCCTGCTCGTGCAGGTGGGGACCCTGTCCTCGTCCCATCCCTCGTTTGGCGTGTCTGTTTTCTTTCTTTCTTTCTTTTTCGCGGAGCCGAGCCACGCGTCACGCAGCAGCCCTGAGGTGCCCTGAGCACACATGCGAGCGGTCATATCTCGTCGTGCACTCGCCTGACAGTAAGTAGTTAGTTTGCGGAAGACCGCCGCCAGCATGTCGTCGCACCGGCGCTGCCGATGGCCGAACGCAGCCACCGTGGGTCCAGCAGCGCGAGCTGGTGTGCATCAGCGCTCCCAGAGCATGCTGGTGGATGGCCTTGACCAGGCCTGAGCAGCTCAGGAGTTGAGGCAGCCTCTGTCTGGACGAGCAGCCCACTGGATCGCCAAACCAGCAGAACAGCACCGAGCGGCGGCGCCGACTCCTGAGACCACTCCAACTCGCACAATCTCAAGCTGTATCTCGAGAACGCGATCGAGTTAGAAGCTCATCGACACGGCGTCTTCAATGGTTTGGCTAGCCCGTCGTCACTCCCGTGGCCGCCGAGGAGCGACGGAGCGATTGGGTGCGCGGTCCCCTTTTCATGGCCGTACTAATACCACTTGTGGGAGGGTCGTACACCAAAGAAAACTCATATCAAAAGACTGGGATTCGTCAATGAACAAAACCCTGTGTGGTGGCGGGGGGCCATCCTCCCTCCCTTCTCTTTCTTTTTTATGGCGGAGCTTCCCATCCGACCTCCGGTTCCGGTGCAATTTACCCAGCCCCGCGGGGGGAGGTTACCGACCGCACTCCAAGTGCTCCAAGTGCAGTGGTCAGAAGCGCCGCTCTCTCTCAACCCGCCATCCCCCAGCGGGCTGCTGCTTCAGCGCAGCGCGGGTGAGCGGACGCCCTGTCCGGAGTCTCGCCGCAGCCGCCCTGCGGGGCCGGCCATGCCCAACGCGGCGAGACGCGTTTGGTGGCGCGCTGAGACGCCCCGCGAGCCAGTCCGCCTATGCAGCCACCACACCTCGCTCACCGCAATCGTGTTGCATATCACCACGAGCTTCGCAAGTCCAAGTTCGCGCGCGTTTGCTGTGCGCACGCAGTCCGCATCGGGGCAGATGAGGAGGGACGCCTTGGCCGCATGGAAGGCGTGCTGTAGCGCGTGCTTGCCCTGCCATACCACGTCCCTGCCGGAGACGAGCACCTGCCGCCGGGTGGCGTTGAAACGGCGGTCCCTTTGCACCATCGGGCTCATGGCGTGTAGGTCGAGGATGAGGCGGGAGTACGAGCTCGGGCCTATCCAGGTCACGGATCCGACGAGGGTGGATAGGGGTAGCTGCTCAAGTTGGGCGTATCTCGAAGAACGCACAACTCGAGTGCCTCGAGCAGCCTCAATCTCAATCAACCTCGACCAATCTCGGCTACCTTTTCGCCGGTGAGGAAGATCCTCGTTGCATGGGCGCACACCAGCGTCGTCGCTGCGACATGCTGCGCGCGGCAGCGGTCGGTCGCAGAGCCGACGCCGCACTCGCTCGCCGAGGCCCCCGCCTCGAGTTGCCGGTCAAAGGTGCAGAGCGACTCGGGCTTGCACAGGGAGGGGTGGTCCCTCCGCAGCCGCTCCTATCATAGGAAGACGCTGCCTGGAGGGCCTCTCCTCCTCATTGTCCGTGGGCACACGAGATCTCTCGGCTTTATCGGCTACATATCAGCCTCGTTGTCGGTAGCCACGAAGCCGGCCGACCCCTGGAGGGGGACTGCCCACTCCTGTAGCGTCGCGGAAGTGCGGAAGTGGTAGTAACCGTGCAGGATGTGGCCCGCCTGTGCGCGTTGAGGGGTGTGTGAAGAGATGAGCTCGACCGCCAAAGTTGGCGAGCAGAATCCGGCCGCCTTGCCACGGTCCCAGCTCCCCTTGCCCCCGGCGAGCCGCACGTGCGCGCACCAGAACGTGCCATCTGGGCTGGCGCTGCGCAGCCTTCGCACCATCCGCTCCGCCAACTGGACGACCTGTACACAATCTGGGCTGTGACGAGACGCAGATCGCACTACTCGTGGAACGAGCGCCCGCCGCTTCCTCGGCGCTGTAGCGGACGTTGGAAGCGACGAAGCGGCCGCTGGCATGAAGGCCGCTCACCTGTCCAACCGAGGCGTGTCACATGCACCGTCCGCTTGTTGCAGTTGCTTTCTAGCGCTGGCTCTCCCCTCCTGGTGGACGACCACAGTCTGCCACGAGGGACCGGATGTGGGCGAGGTCTGGCCAAGACCTTGAAGGGTCGTGCTAGCAGTTGCCTCCTAGCTCTATGCTGCGCACAAGGCTGTACGCGGACCCGAGGTCGTAGCGCCGGCTGACATTGCTCGTGTCGACGAGCTGTCTCAGGCACCCCACGGGGAGGTGCGGCGACCTGCGAACAGTGAAACGTGAGGGTTCGGGAGCATTGGAGGTGAGGGTTGGGCGCACGGGCGCGACGACCCGGGTAGGTTCGATGGGACGAGCATGCTCCGCCCGCAGCCTTCCGGCGCCCGCTTGGCCGCGTCGCTGGAGAAGACAGGCTTGCAATCCGTTCCAAAAGGTTGCGCATTGAGGTGGCCCAGGGCGACCCTGCTCTCGAAGGCCATGCCCGCCTCGGCGGTCGTGGTGCGGGAGGGAAGCGCCGTCAAGTCGAGCACGTGCCTCCAAGCGGCGTTGCTCCTAGCGGACGGTGGAATAGGCTGAGGACACCTCGCACAGACAACTCTCTAGGTGCCGGCTTTCCGGGCCTCGTCTCACGTCATGTCTCGGCTGTGCCATGTCAGCTATGTCACGGCTGTGTCTCGCTCCTCCGACCCCATCCAGGCGAGGCGCACGCGGCGAGAAAGTCGTCCAGCTGGTGCCGGCTGCACCCAATGTAGAGCGGCCACTCCTGCTGTGCGACGAGGACCTAGTCATCGCAGGTATCTCTCGGGTATTTGGCCGCAGAGAGCGGCGCTCGAACTGCGCGATGAGGACCGGCGGCAGCAGCAGTGCGAGGCCCGCGTGCGACGCCACCCACGCGGCTTCGAGGAGGGCGTACCTAGGTGGTGAGTCGACGGGATAGCACGCTTCAGGCGTGTCTGATGATCAGCGTGCCTGCACCTGCGTAGTCGCGTCATCGTGCAGTCGCGACTAGGCGGGACGGGGTCTGCCTAGAGGAGGGTGTGTTTTGCATCTAGAATCGCGTGCAGCTGGTTTGCAAATCCGCTGTAAGCGCAGTAGGACAGGACGCCATTCTCGGCGCGGCGGACGGCGAGCGAGCAGCGGTGTCCGCCGCGATCGGGCCGCACTGCGTCACATCGTGTGTGCCAGCTGCAGATCCGGTTGGTGCGGTCATAAGTCACGTGACTGCAACCAAGGCATCCGTGACACCGCCTCACGCATTCGGCGGCAGTTGCTACCTAAGGCAGGTAGGACCACTTAAGGATCCATAACGTAGTGCAGGACGAGCGCTAGGCGATTCATGGCGTCTCCTCGCCGTCTCCACTGTCTCAGGTAGTCTTACACCCTCAGAGTGCAAGCCGGTTCGCGCCGGGTTCTCACAAGTGCGTGTGGATGTGTGTGCGGTGCAAAACCTCCTCCCAGTGGCCGATTGTATCCGTCTCGCAGTCGCCCGAGAAGCCGGTGAAGATCTCACGACAAAGGCCGCGAGTCCACGTTGGGTCAGGGCACTGCGCATTGGCGCCCATGGGTACTGACGTATGATCAAACTTGCTGTCAGATGCTGCCAACGTCGCTTTTACAGCAACGGCCGCCGTGCTATGTCGTCCTCAGAAATCGTCTTGCTGCGCAAGCCTCTGGTTCTACGACACACGCGGAACTTGTTTGTGCGGATGTGTCGAATGGTGTGATGAATCCCTGGGTCTGTCTCTCACACCCTCACTGTCGTCGCATGCGAGGTTCTTGTTTCTTATCACCCTACTGTGAAACACAGACCAGCGCATAGCGCCATAGGAAGGATGTATTTTCTTCTCATAACAAGGCTGTGAATGCGCGCGGGCCTTCTAGGCCCGCGGGTAGTCTCCCCCCATCCCCAGGGCCTCCAGGGCTCGCACCTCAATCAACCACTCATAGACCAGCGCACAGCGCCACGGCACGTATTTTTTCTTTCTCAATAACAAGGTCTGTGAAGTATCTCCCCCATCCAAGGGCTCGCACCTCAACCTGGAACTTCTCTCTATAGACCAGCGCGCAGCGCCAAACGAGGTATTTCCTTCTCGACAATAAGGACATCAAGGTCCGTGAATTCATAGACCAGCGCGCACAGCGCCAGGAGCATGGCCAGGAGGCATCTTCTTAAACATCTGGTGAATCAGGGAGTCGGCCGGCGCGAAGCGACGACCGCCGAGCTTTAGGTCGCCGACATCCAGCCGGAGCTGCGAGTCCACACGGAAGCCTCTTGGGCGAATTCACTTGGGACAGTGTTTTCGCAGAGACTACCTCATTTGCTGCTCCCCCCAGGAGACGAAGGCTCGAAGGGGGGCGGGGTTGTGTGGGAAGCCAAAGGAGGTTTTTGGCTTCCCACATTTGAGAGATTTTGTGATGGGTCGAAAGCAGGTCGAATCGAGAGAGAGAGACGCGAGGGCCCAAGAGGCCCTTGGGCTCGCCTGCAGAGCGTCTCTCTCTTGCCATTCTGCTTGTCTGTGTTTTGTGTGGCCTCATCTCTCGTATGTCGGTGTTTTGTCCCACCTGAGCGTTGTGCCCTGGCATCCCGCCCTTGCCGAAGCCCGAAGGCCCTTGGGGTTGTGCTGTCTTCCTCCTCGCTCCTCCTCCGCCGTGTGCCGGGGCCGAGAGTCTGATTATACATGTCGAGAGCGCCGGGACGGAGTCACAGCAGCGACAGTCCACCCGTGACTACATCAATCTCCGAGTTGTTTGCCGGCCCGATGGTGCCGACCGTCACCGACCCGGCTGCCACCTCTGTCCGCCCCGCGTCCGCGACCCGCTCCGTCGGCAACCCCCGCGCCTCCGCCTGCGCCAGCAACCCATCGAGCTGCGCCTAGAAGCCGCGCCGAGCCGTGGGTGGCCCCTCTCCCGCGTGAGCGGATCGCACGCTCCTCGTGGCTAGCGGTGCTTAGGCTGCGAGTCTACAGAGGCCCGCGCCTCGTCCTCCACGCCCAGGACGACCGTCGGCTCGCCGCCCTCCTCCCACGAGCGGAAGGGGACCGAAGCGTCGCCCGCGTCCCGTCGCCGCACCGCCGCGCGGTACGCGGCTAGAGCCCCGTGCGCCACCTGCAAGGGAGGCAGCCGGGCGTAAGCATTCTCTGGTGTCCCGCTCACACTCGCGCGCTCTGTGATTGCCTGCGCCGCCACCTTGCCGGTGCCCATCCCGAGGTCCTTCCGGACGAGGCAGACCAGCTTCGCCGGCTGAGGCGGAGCGTCGAAGCCCGAAGGTAGCGATGTGTGTGTGCTCATCGTGGAGAGCACAAGGTCGACGGCGAGATCCACGCCTGGTGAGCGGGTGGCGGCCTGAAGGCACCACATGGAGAGGCATCTCAATCATCAACGGACAATAGCTCGCCTCCGGGCCCTGCCGCCTCGACAGCACGCTCCGCCGCCTCGCGCGAGCAGCCGCACACCTCCATCACCTGCTCGATCATGGAACCCACCTGCGTGTGGACTGATTCACTGACTCTCGACCTGGCGCCGCCTTCAGAGAAACTAGGCGCGGGCGATGCTGCTTGCTGTTGTTGGAAGAGAAGGCTCTGGGTTTTCTTATTTCGGCCTCCCGCTGATTGTTTTCTTTCCCAGTGTGATAATGGAGAGGGGGGACGACACTCACTGCTTAGCGTGCACCTCGATCCTGTACCGTGTTTGTTATGACCCCCCCCCAATGAACACACCAGAGAGGGAGGGCGAGACGATCGAGGGGTCCCGTACCATGCGGAATCGACCCTATCCAGTGCTCAAGTGCTCAAGTTGTTTGGTATTCTAAACAATCACACACACACACACACACACACACACACACACACACACACACACACACACACACACACACACACACACACACACACAGAGTGAGAGAGAGAGAGAGAGAGAGAGAGAGAGAGAGAGAGAGAGAGAGAGAGAGAGAGGAAGACGGTAAAATAACTTGGAGCGCTTGGAGTGCAGTCGGCAACCTCACATCCAGGGCCGGGGAGCTAAGAAGCGCACCCAGCGGGTCGGATGCTCGATATCGGGTTACGGGCAAGAGAGCCCTAGCCTCTGGGGGTGTGGGGGGTGCTCGTTCGCATGTCAGACAAGCACCCGACAGCACCCGACAGCACTGACAGCACCTGACAGCTGGTCTGACAGAGGCACCTGACAGTGCCTGACAGTGCCCGACAGCCCGACAGATCACCTGACAGCACCTGACAGCCTGACAGCCAGGGCTCAGGACCCCTCCACACCCCTACAGCGGCACCCCTACCCCTCCCGCCGTTTTAGGGCCTCCTGACCCGCACTCAATAGGGTCGATTCCGCATGGTAGAGCTCTACGGGACCCCTCGATCGTCTCGCCCTCCCTCGCTGGCGTGCTCATTGGGGGTGGGTCCTAACAAACACGGTACAGGATCGAGGTGCACGCCGCTGAGGGACCCCAGAGGGTAGATCGAGCGGTGTCGTCCCCCCTCTCCATCATCTCACTGGGAGACGTCGGCGGTGATGGCGGTGTGACCGATCGAGCTACAAGAGGAGCTTGTTCAGCATGATCAGGGTGGGCGGTCTCACTTCCCCTCAATGGGTGGGCTTCCGAGACCTCCAGACTCGCGAACCCATCACCTTCGGCTTGTGTGGATTCGAACCACCGCCGGGATGGAAGCTTCCTGCTTCCATCTGATTAATTGTCCGTTTTCCTCAAAATGCATCAATTAATTATATTAATGAACGAATACTGCTCGGCCGTCCCGTCTCGATCTGGAGGAGACGGGTCATCCCCGTGAGGACCACAGATCCCGTGCATCTTGTCGTAGCCGGAGGGGATGCCTCCTCACCCCCATTCCGAAGGGGCTCCTTCCTCGCCTGCGCGCTGCGGCGCGCACACTTGTCACTTTTCAAGTCTGCGGTGTTCTGAGTGGAGTGGATGGAGGCGTGCGTGTGCGTCTTCCCGTCCATGTTGGTTTTGTGTTGGCTTGCCCGTCATCCAGAGAGCCGACTCGGCGGCAGACTCTGGCATCGGCCATCGCCCTCGGATCGGACCGCAGCTGACCTCTACTCGAGTAAACGTACACAACCAAACTCCCTTGCACGACACTAATGACAGTTAACACTAACTATCACGCGCGCGGGACTGACTGGCTGGCTGGCGCGCACTGGCACTAACACAGCCAGTCCCGTGCCGCCGTGCCTAGAGAAACAATAAAACTCCTACGGCGGCTCTGGCCTGAGTGCCGGCCGGAGCAAAGAAAAAGGCGCTCTCAAAAGAAAAATGAAACGGGTGCTGACATTTCCGCAGATTCCTGTCCCTCCTCGCCGGCGACACCCTCTGAACGGTCTGTGTCTCTGCGCAGGCCACGCGAAGCAAAGGCAAGTAAGTGCGTTTCGCGTCGCCCATGGGCGGTGTGGTCTCTGCGGCTGCCTCGGGCGCCACGGGTATTGGCCAGGACACCGAGGCCCTGATCCGAGCGCGGCAGGCGAGGATGCGCCAGGAGGTTCTCCTCGCTAAGCTGCACGATGAGGCCCGGCTGCATGCCTCGCAAGAGTGGGACAAGGAGAATGGCGAGTCCCAGCCGGCCGCCGCGCCGCCAGCAGCGTCCAAGCCGAAGAAGAAGAAGAAGACCGAGAAGCCGCCCGACAAGGCGGCCAAGGCTCCAGAGACGACGGCAAAAGACGCGCCGGCGGTGGCGAGTGCGCCGGCAGAGCCTGCCGACACCGCGAGGGGAGCCACCCTGTTCAAGGCGAAGTGCGCCGCGTGTCACACTTGCAACGAGGGCGGACCCAGCAAGCAGGGCCCCAACCTCTACAGCATCATCGGCGCGCAGACGGCGCACGACAAAGCGGTGCCGCCGCCAGCCGCGCCCCAGCCCGACGGTCCCCGGCCCTGCCCCCTGCTCGCTTCCGTCCGCGCGTCCGCTCACGCCCCGTATCGCCAACCGCAGTACAAGTACACCAAGGCGATGTCGAGCTTCAACTCGACCTGGACTGAGGAGACGATGCTCTCTTTCCTGGCCAAGCCAAAGGAGGTGGTCAAGGGCACCTCGATGGCCTTCCCGGGCTTCAAGAAGGAGAAGGACCGAGTGGACGTGGTGGCGTACCTCAGCACGCTCAAGTGAGGACGGCGCGGGACGGCGCGGGAGTGGAGTAGGCCGTGCACGAGGTGCGTTGTGATAGGTTAGTAGGTTGGGGCGCGGAAGTTCCTTCATTCAGGGGTATTCAAGGAAAAGGCGACCTAAGTCGACCGACGAATGTCCAAGACCAAGTCGAACGTCCAGAGGCACCATGCGCCGCGCAGCACTGCGGAAACCGGGCCCCGGCTCCTCTAGTGTCCACGCGCGGCTTAGAAGATGACTGAATTCTTTTTTGCGACACGAGGCGTCCCGCGGCTAGTGGCTGTATTTTTTTTTGCACAACTGATCTCGGCGATGCTGCTGAAAGCTGTGCTGCTCTTCGGCGCCGTCGGCACGTCGGCGCTTGCGTCCTTCGCCGTGGCTCCGCGCCACCACCTGCGCGTTGCACCGCAGCGCGCCGCCGTCGCGCTTCCGACCGCCGCTCGGCTGGCGCCGCGTGCGCCGGCAATCTTCATGGCCGACGCGGCCGAGGCCAAGGAGAGCGATGGCGTGTTTGAGACGCTCAAGACGGCCTCGTTCTTCGCGCTCTGGTACCTCTTCAACATCGGCTACAATATCTACAACAAGAAGGCCGCCATTAGTGCCAGCCCGGCCGCCCACCGCCAGCCGCCGCACAGCCGCACAGCCAGCCCACCGCCAACCCAAGTCTTCGCCGCAATTCACCCGCTGTCGGTACCCACTGGCTCGGGAGCCAGTAGACCCTCCCTCTCTCACGCCCGCCGTCAGCGCGAGTACCACCTCGACTCCGAGCCCCTCGCCAAATGCACACACATTGGCAGGCGCTCAACGCGCTGCCCATCCCGTGGACGATGGCGCTCCTCCAGCTCTTCGTCGGCATCCCGTACTGTCTCTTCCTCTGGACCACCGGGCTGCGCAAGGCGACGCCACGCACCCGCCACAAGCCACCCTTGAGAGAACATCATTCCTGGCACCGCCGCCGCCGCCACCGCCACCGCCGCCGCCGCCGCCGCCGCCGCCGTTACCGCCGCCACAGCCGCCGCCGCGACCGCCGCCGCCGTGTCGCCGTGGAGGCGCGCCCTGCGGCTGCGCACCTTGTCCAGTGACGCCTCTCTCTGTCCCCTCGAGGCGCCAAAGCTGTCTGCTGACAACGTCAAGACGCTCATCCCAGTGTCGCTCGGCCACCTCGGCGCCTTCCTAGACACTCCCTAGACACTTCCTAGACACTTCCTAGACACTTCCTCATCCCAGTGTCGCTCGGCCACCTCGGCGCCGACGCGTAGCCGAGACGGGCTCCGGCAGAGATCCTCTAGCGCCCCGACCACGCAGAGAGCACGCAGAGAGCACGCCGAGAGCCGAGAGCACCGATCGCCTCGCCGCTGCTGCCTGGCCCCACCAGCCGCGTGCGAGGCGATGAGGCGGCCTTCACGGCGCCCCGCGCTGTGAGCAGGCACGCACATCGGCGCGGTCATCTCGCTCGGCGCCGGCGCCGTCTCCTTCACTCACATCATCAAGGCGCCGGGGCCCGCCGCCCCCCCTCCCGCCACCTCGAGACCTCGAGACGCTGCCCGGCACCCGGCAGGCGTCCGAGCCGGTCGTCTCCGCCGCCCTCTCCTTTGCGATCCTCGGCGCTGTCCCGCAGCGGCGGGCAAGGACTCGCCTGCGCGGTGGCGGCGTGACGCCGCCCCTACCCGCCTCTCCAGGCGCCGTCTCTTCGTGGCAGACGTACCTGACGCTGCTCCCCATCGTCGGCGGCGTCGCCCTCGCCTCTCTCAAGGCCGAGATGCAGCCGAGATGCAGCCGAGATGCAGCCGAGATGCAGCCGAGATGGAGCCGAGATGCAGCCGAGATGCAGCCGAGATGCAGCCGAGACAGAGCCGAGACAGAGCCGAGACAGAGCCGCGCTTCCTCCTTCAAGGCAGCAGCAGCAGCAGCAGCGGCGCGAGAGAGAGAGAGAGGAGACCGCGCGCCGATGGCTCGAGCCGAGGTTTGCCTGGGACTTCCCCCCCCCCCCCCCCCTCCCCTCTCCCCCCCTCCCCCGGCAGGAGCTCTCCTTCACCTGGGTCGGCTTCATCGCCGCCATGGTCTCGAACCTATCCTCGGCGATGCGCGGCATGCCCTCACGCGGCGGTGGCGGCCTCACGCCAGGGGCGTCTCTTCACGCGCGCGGCCGTGAACAGGCATCCTGGCAAAGAAGACGATGGGGGGCGGTGTCGGCGAAAACATGAGCGAGGTGAGGAGGCTTGCGCGTTCGCCGCCCTTGCCCAGCCCCCCGCGATCACGGGTCTGGGCGTGAGCGGCGGCTAGGCGAACCTGTACGGCGTGCTGACCATTCTTGCGACCATCGCCCTCTTCCCGGTCGCCCTCGCCATCGAGCCTCCCGCCGCCATCCGCGCCGCCTGGACCGCCGCCACCGGCGCCGGCATGACGGCGCCCCGCCCCCCCGCCTCTCCGCGGGGCGAGAGCCGACCCGTAGCTCCCGCGCGGTGCTCTTCACAGCTCGAGGTGTGCTCAGGCGGGCTACCTCGCAAAGATGTCGCTGCTGTCCGGCGCCTTCTACTACCTGTACAACGAGGCCCGAGACTAGCCGAGACCAGCCGAGACCAGAGGGGCCTTGTCCCACCGCTCAACGAGAAAACCGCCTGCCCGCACCTCCGCGTCGAGCGCGAGCCTGGCGCGGCCGGCGCGAGGGGCGTGGCGCGAGGGGCGTGGCGCGAGGGGCGTGGCGCGTCTGCCGCCGTAGGTTGCCTTCCTCGCCCTCGGCCGCGTCAACCCGGTGACCGCGTTGTCTGCGCGCGCCGCACTGCAGCTCCATCTCGGCCACACTTCGGGCGGCGGTCCGGCGGCAGGTGACGCACGCCGTCGGCAACACCATCAAGCGCGTCGTCATCATCGTCGCTTCGGTCATCGCCTTCAAGACGCCGATCTCCACGCTCGGCGTCATCGGCTCGAGCATCGCAATCGCCGGCACCCGCACCGTATCTTGCGCCGCACCTCGCCCCACCCGCCGCCCAACGAGAGAGCAACGCCAGTCGGCTGGCCGTTGGCTGACGCGACGAATGTGCAAACCGCAGGCACGCTCCTCTACTCTCTCGCCAAGAACAAGTTTGGCTGAGCTCCCCCCCCCCACCCCCACCCGCCTCCGCGGCCGCGACTCTCTGCTCCCCTCTTCTCTCAACGGAAGGCGGCCGGAGGCGCACTCCTCTCTTGGCACTGGAGGGGCGCGAGGTTGCGGGCGCCGGGAGGCGTCGAGGGGGCGGCGGGCGTGGCGCCGAATTACGACATCACGAGACGGTCGCGTCACTTGTGCCACATGGCCCCACGTGGAGTCGCGGTTTGGACAGACGCAATTTGGAGGGTTCTAGCGCAGCTGCATGGGGGCTATATATGTAAGTCTAATGTGCGTGCGCGGTCTGCGGAGAATCCCGTGCGCTGTCATAGGTAGCATCCATGTGCCATGTTGAATTCAGCCCTGGGAGCGCTGCGGGGCTCGATATATCGGAGCCCCGCGCGCACCCTGCTCCCTTGGTCCCTGACCCTGTGGTAAAGCGCCGTAGCCAGAGAGTACACCTCTCTCGGAGTCGGACCCCCACAGTGCCCAGAGCTCTCTCCTCTCTCTCTCTCACCTCTCTGGCTGCACCGGCCACCGGGCACCGCACCTGCCGCTGCGCTGTGGACCACGCGCGAGATAGGACAAAACAAATACTCCGCTCAGAACGCTCTCGCACACCTCTAGCACACCTCACACACGCATACACACACACTTTTCTATACTCGTGTGACCGGACACGACAGGTCAGGCCCCCGCCCGGGCACGGTCTTGTTCTGGACACGTCTTCGGACGGGGCTCGGGGGGGGGTGTCGGCGGGACACGTCCGGACGCGTCCAGTGTCGCGACCCCCCGACAAGCCCTGTCACCAGTGTGTAACCCTAATTAGAGCCCTCATCCTGTGATAGCTCTGACACTGTAACCCGCCTCTATACCAGCCCTCAACCCCCCTTTGCTTATATCGTCTATTCACGGACAGGAATGAGAGAGAAACAGACACTCAGGCCCCGGAGCGGCGCGGCTGCTTAGCATACTTGCGCTCGTCACTCGTGCGGCCGGAGACAGGGTCGATCTTAGCCTCGAGCCGCGCCATGCGCGTCTCCAGCTCGGCCCCGCAGATCATCATGGGGCTCGCGCACCGCCAACCGTGTGAAGCGTGCTTGTCCGGGGTGGTCGTCGCCTTACACATATCAGCGCTGTCATCACAGCTCACACCGCAATTCAGCGTTCGTCCAGGGGTTTCTCTAAGTGCTCCAAAAACTGCGTGGGGAGAGAGAGGGCGGACGCGGAGAGAGGGGGAAACAGACATAGGCAGAGAGACAGAGACAGAGACAGAGAGACAGAGACAGAGACAGAGAAGAGAGATAGGAGGACTGTTAGACATGCACGTTGCACGATGCTTGGGGCGAGGCCCTTTGGGGGGGGGGGGGGCATCATCATGTGCAAGGCCCGGTGCGCATGGGTGAGCGGTGTGCGTGCATGCGTGCGTGTGTGCGCCCGCGTGTGTGTGTGTGTGTCCTGTGTGTGTGCGTGTGACCACAGTGCGCGTGGGTTGAGCCCGCACCTCCTTCAGAGACCACTCAGGAACGCAAGGCGGTTTTGATAGCCCTCCTGGTCTGCCCTGAGCAGCAGTCCGCCCGCGAAAGGACACACCGGGTGAATTGCCAGCGAAAATGCCTCATGTTGGTAGTGCTGCAGCGGCTCGCCCTCAGGAGTGAGCACGAAAACGTGCGGGCCGTCCCGAGGAAACGCGTAATCAGTAACGTATAGCCGCCCGTTAATGTACTGGAGAGCAGTCGGGTTCGGCACGCTGACCCGCACCTCACGCAGGTACTCACCCGTGAGCGCAAAGACTTGGAAGCGGCCGTACCTCTCCTGGCCCTCCGGCGCCGCACTATCGCACACGAAGAGCTCCGTGCCGACAACAGCTATTCCTCTGAAGGCAAAGTGGTTCAGGTGGCCAGGTTCACATTTGAACTTCTGTTCGAGTGTGAGAGGGTCGAAAGCGACCACGCGAGCGTGGCTGTCGACGAAACCGCAGCCGCTGCTGGTGATTCGACCGGAGGTGCTGGCAAAGAGCGTGCCGTCGGGCGCGCAAATCACGTCACAGACAAGGAAACCCAGCGCCACCTCGGCCACTTTGTCTAAAGAGCTGTCGGTCAGAATGTACCGCGAGAGGATGTCATCGCACCAGCCACATAGACCGTGCTGTGTTGCCGCCAGCCCATCAACTTGCTGGTACGGGATCGTCTGCAGCACCTGGAAGCTGCGGTTGAGTACCAGAAGATTCCCTTCGGGAAAGTCGTTGTCGGGGTCTTCTGCGCACATGCAGAACCGCTCGCCATCGAGCGCCACGATCGCGCTCACGGACCAGTCCCCACCATCCAGGGGCGGCGGCTGCGTTGGAGCCGGCCGCAACCAGGGCCGCTGCGCGACGGTGGCCAGCCACCCGCAACGCCACGTCTTGCACACCTTGGCGGCGGCATAGTCTCCGACCTCGAGCTGGTTGAGGATGAGGGGAGCGAGGTCCTGCGAGACTAGTACCTTTGAGAGCGCCCACTCTGGAATCGGCGCGTGTAGCGCAATGCGGCGGTCGGCCTCCTTGCTCAGCTCTGCGTCCGCGGAGATTGCTGGCGCCGCGAGTGCCGCGAGATCCTTGTGGGGCAGGCCCAGGAGGCTCGATGGTTGGGTCTCCAGCGCCTCGGCCGCGAACTGCACGAGCTCCTCGAGTGGCAGGCTCCGCAGGCGGACTGCAAGGCGGGCCATGAAAGTGCGTGGGGGGCGACCCTGGCGCGCGCCGCGGAACTCGTGAGTGGCGAGCTACTGGGCGGGCGCGCGCCGCCCCGCCGCGCGCGAACGAATAAGAGTGATTCGCGCCGTAGGCGGGCGCCGTAGAGTGGGGGAGGGCGAGCAAGTTCTCCGCGTTGCGCAAGTCGCAACGGGGGGGGGAGGGGGGCGAATGCTTTTTTTTTTGATAAGTGTATGTTTTTTCGTTTTTCGCCGTCTCGCCGAACCTTTCGCTGACTGACCTGAGTCTTCTCTTCTGTCTGACCTGTCGTTTTGAAAAAAGAAAGAAAAGAAAGAAAACGGACAACCCAAGGGAGGGATGGGAGGACGGCACGCCGCCGTTTGAAAAGAAAGAAAACGGCCAACCCAAGGAGGGATGTGGGATTGGGAGAACGGCACGCCGCCACCACACAGGGATTTTTAAGGAGAGGGGTGTGATGCGCTAGCCGTCGCCCACCCTTGGGCGTCCGCCTCTTCCTATCTCTCCGCCGTTTGAATATGTCGGACCGGTTTCTTTTGCCTGCTTGCCTGGCAGCTTGCCGGCCACATACACTGAGTACACTGTAGAAAAGCACCACCACTGGCCCGAAATCGCACAGTCTAGTGACACAGTCACGATCACAGGATGAGAAGCGGTCTGCTTGCCATCCTGACGGCCGCAGCATTGCAAGGCTCGGCCTCGCTACGCTTGCAGCATGCTGTGCAGACAGTACAGACGAATCTGCCGCCCAAGCTCAAGGGACAAATCTGCCGCCATGGCGGAGATCGTCATACCGGTGGTGGTGCTCGGCCGCCGCTCCGCTTGCGAGGCGGCGGCGGCGCCTCGGCTACGTCGGCCTCCGCAGCCGAGCTGGCCCGGGCGAGGCTGATGCTGCTCGTCGCCAATGCTGGCTTCGGCAGCTACAGTGTGTTGCTGCGCGCGGTGGCGGCGGTGCCAGGCGCAGAGCCGCTCGGCACGCTCTTCATCACCTTTGTGCGGTACTCGTTCCTCTGCCTCTTCGCCACGGCGACGCGCTCTCTCCGGGCCGTGCAGGCGCCAACTGCGCGCATGCAGGCCAGTCCCACAGCGAGTTCACAGAGCTTCCCTGGTCTCAGGCGAGGCGCCGCTTGGCCGATGGTGGCTCCGCCTCGCTGGCGGCGCCGGCGCCTGGCGCCAGCCTCGCGGCGCTGGAGCTGGGCACCTACTCTGTGTCGTGCGCCCTCCTCTCCGTCTGGGGCACTTGCCGCGTCACCGCCGCGATGTCCGAGATCTTTGCGTCGACGGCTGCCTGCTCGGCTCGGTGTGGTCGCAGCAGCCGGGGCTGCCCTCGAGGTGTCCCGGGAGAGCCATAGGACCACGTGTTTTGCCCGCTCGTCTCGCTCCTGCTCGGCGTGGGTGGCTTCGGGCGGCGCACCTGGGGCGCCTGCCTGCTCGCCTTTGGCGCCGCGGCCCTCACGGCGGCCGTCGACTACGCGAGAGGCGGCGGAGGCGAAGGAGGAGGCGGCAGCTTGCCGGGTGCCGTGGCTCTTGTGGCGTCGGCTTGGGTGGACTCCGTCTACCGCGTCCGCACCACCGTCCACCTGCGCACCCACGCCGCCGAGGCGCGCCCGAGAGGCCGAGATGGGCGGAGACACGGGCGGAGCTGGCCACGACCTCCTCTCTCCCCCCCCCCAAACTCAGGCGCTCAACCTGGCGCGCATGTGCTGGATGGGCGACCCTCTGCCTCTCCGCCGCCCCCGACGGACGCCTCCCCCCCCCCCCTCCCCGCCCACCCTCCCTCCGCCCCCGCACCCCAGGCGCCCTCTCCGCCGGCCTCTTCGCCGCAGACGTCGCCGCCGGCGGCGCCTCGGCGGCGACACTCCGCCGGCACCCCGCCACGCGTGCAGCGAGGCAGAGACTCGAGGCTCGCTCTCGTGACTCGTCCCTCGACACCGACCCTCAGGATCGGGCACGTGCGGCCGGCGCAGTGGGCGCTGATGGGCGGCGGCGTCTTCGTCAGCGGCTTCCTCTCGGCGTCGCTCCAGTTCGAGGTGTCTCTCGCTGTTACCATCACTGGAGTAGAGCGGTGGTACTGTTGTTGTTGTTGCGCCGGTTCGAGGCTCGTGCGCCGCTCTCTCCTCCCGCACTCACGCCCGACTCGCATCCCCCGCCGCACCATCCCCCCACCGCACACCTCGCCCCACTCGCACACCCTCACTCACTGGCGATGTGCACCTCCCCCACATCTCCCCCAGATCTCCACATGTCTCCCCATACCTCACTCAGGCCATGCGCACCATCTCCGCCGCAAAGTCGCAGCCCTTCGCCGCGCTGCAGCCGCTCTTCGCCGGCTTGTTCGGCGTCGCGCTGCTGAGAGAAGAGGTGTGCCTCCAGCCCACCCCTCTCCCACCCCCTCTCCCTCTCCCTCTCCCTCTCCCTCTCCCTCTCCCTCTCCCTCTCCCTCTCCCTCTCCCTCTCCCTCTCCCTCTCGCTCTCCCTCTCCCTCTCCCTCTCGCTCTCCCTCTTCCTCTCCCTCTCGCTCTCCCTCTTCCTCTCTCTCCTCTCTCTCGCCCTCTTCCGGCACGGGCGACGCCGGCGGCCGACCCAGCCGGCCGCCTCGAGGACCCCGCCCTGCCCCTCGCCCAGGTGTCTCTCGGCACCGCTGTCGGCGGCTTGCTGATGATCGGTGCAGCGCTCTCGTGGCGGCCTCCGGCTCGCTGCGGCCCACCTCGCATCTCGAGCGCGCCTCGCCCCTCGCGTAGGCGCTGCGCTCGTGGCGTGCGGCGACGAGGAGGCGGAGGAGGCCGCGGCGAGCGACGCGGCCGCCAGCGCAGAGGCGGAGGCGGGTCGCGGGCTTGCCGGCGAGCGCTGCCGAGATGAGCCGAGGTGCGTCCGAGATCGTAGGCCGAGGAGGACCCGGAGCTCGCCGAGGCGCACGCGGCTTCGGCCTTGCCGCCGCTCGTCGCGCCGCTCGACGCGATCGAGGGCGAGACGCTGGGCGAGTTGGCGCGTCCGCAAGCGCGAGCGATCGCCGTGAGCGTGGCACGATTGTCGGATAGGCGAGATGCTCGACGAGGTGGTCCACCCGCCCGAGCCGCGGCCCGACCCGCGCGCGCGGAGGCTGCGGCCGACGGGTGCGGTGGCGGCGGTGCTGGCGGTGCGAGCGATGCGCGAAGTTGCACGCGTCAGCAGGCGGAAGGCGGCGTAGGAATCTTGAGGCGGGGAGGCGCCCGTCGTCGTGACGTTTTATTGGAGATAGGCCGTTTACATGTACTCTCCCATGCGGTTCTCCACACATCTGTGATGGCGTGATTTCTCGCACATCTGATCGGACCTCTCACCGCCCGGCCCCCGGCCCCCGCCCGCTTCCGCGCGCGCCGTCCCCCCCCCGTGCGGCTGCGGGCGCCACGTGTGTCGAGCTCGCGGTCGTGTGGACGGAGCGTGGTGTTGGGGCCTGTTTTGGGTGCTTGCGTGGGCTGTGGCTGGCGTGCACATGCCACCCCGTTTTGTTTTGCCACACTGCCATGTGTCCCCAGTGTCCTAGCCTAGTGCCCTAGTCCCTAGAGTTCTTTGCTTCTGGCATCGGCCGTCGCCTCCCACCTGCTCGGAGAGGCGCGCAGCCGCCCCGCCGCCCCGTTGCCGCCGAAATTTAAGCGGCGGCGATGGACGCGGCGCGCTTCTGCAGCTTCGCGAGGTCCGCTTGCCAGCGCGCGTTGTTGTAGCCGCGGGCCGTCGGGTTGAGGCGGCAGATTGCGAAGTTGAGGGCGGTCGCGAATAGCAGCCAGCCCATGTAAGGGCAGAGGAGGAGCGCGCTCGGCGACGCCGCCGCGATGCCATACTGCCCGAGGAGGACGGAGAGGGAGGCGATCAGCGCGACGTTCATCAGCAGGGCGAGCCTCAGCCGCTGGAGACCAAAGAAGATTGGCGCCCACAGCAGGTTGACGCACAGGTGAGCGAGGAAGTGCACGACGGGGGACGACACGCCCGACGCCGCCGCCACACGCGCGGTCGCGAGCCCCATCATCGCATAGAGCGACGTCCAGACCGGCGCAAACACGCGGTCGGGTGGCGTCCATGTCGGCAGCGGAATCTTGCGGTACCACGTCTTGGTCGCGCCAACCACAGATGGAACGCCCGCCGTTCCGCTCAGGACACAGCCGCCGACCCACGCCGCGGTCGCTGCCGCCGACATGCACGGCGGAGAGGCAGTGGCGACCCGCCGCGCAGAACTGCGGGTGCGTGGCCAGAGCTGGGCGGGCGTGCAAGGTCCAGCCGTCGGGCGGCTACAGACGAGGTGCGGCTGGAGCAACGCAGCATCGGTGATCGCGAACGCGAGGACAATCAGTGGTCTCCGCCGAGCCATGGTTCACTAAGGCGAGAATTTTTCTTTTTTACAAACTCCCGAAGGGAGGCTGTACGCGAATTTGGGGGGGAAATCGTGCCAGTGGCTACCAAAACCGGCGCCACTTGAAGTAGGAGGCGTGCGCCGCGCAGAAAGAAGAAGGATGAGCCTATTGATGGCGAACCTCCAGCCCTCGTAAACAGCGACGAGAGGAGAGCGTGGCGAGGGTTGCATAGCTCCATCGAAGATTATCTTAGAGAGATCCGCCTGTCTCTTTTCTTTTCACTACACCCCCCCAGCCCAGCAAGACCATCGCTCGCGGCAGCGCTGCGCCGAAACAATGTCCTTCTCCATGGAAGGCAAGGTTGTGGCAGTCACGGGTGGAAGCAAAGGTATTGGCAAGGGCATCGCCCGAGTGTTTGCGCGTGCTGGAGCCGCGGTGCTCATTTGCTCCCGCAACCTGGCCGAGGGCGAGGTGACCTGCAGTCGCAAATTCACACCGCCAATCGCCATCATGACCCCGACGTATGTGCCTCTCTCTCTCTCTCGTCTCTCTCTCTCGTCTCTCTCTCTCGTCTCTCTCTCTCGTCTCTCTCTCTCTCTCTCTCTCTCTCTCTCTCGTCTCTCTCTCGTCTCTCTCTCTCTCTCTCGTCTCTCTCTCTCTCTCTCTCTCTCTCTCTCTCTCTCTCTCTCTCTCTCGCTCTCTCTCTGCGCCGGACGGCCCGCCCAGAGTCGTGGCGCGCGAGCCGCCCTCAGGCCGCAGCTGCGGAGCTGTCCGAGTCGTGCGCGGCCAAGGTGTCGGCGGTCGCGGCGGACGTGACCAGCCTCGAGGACATGCAGGCGGTCGCCACGTGCGCCAAGGAGCGATACGGAGGCCTCGACGTGCTCTGCGCCAACGCGGGAGGCTTTCCTCAGGCAGCATCGCTGCCCCCACCGACTCACCGCCGCCCTTACTCGCAGCCGCCCTCCCCGTCGCCGCCCTCGTGCCGTCGCCAACCAACTTGCCGCCGCCCCCGCCCCCACCGCCCTCAGACAAAGATTGAGGATCTGACGTCGGAGGAGTGGGACGCTGTGATGGCCACCAACCTCAAGGGGTCCTTCCTGGCGGTCAAGGCGAGAGAGACGCACCGCACGATCGTAGTCCCGTGGATCCTTCCGTGAAGTCCTCTCCCGCCTCACACGGATGCCACGCCACGGCTCGCAGGCGTGCCTCCCGCTCCTCAAGCTGAGCAGCCAGCCGCGCGTCGTGCTCACGTCGAGCATCACCGGTGCCACGCCACGGGGCAGCCGCTCACGGCAGGTCTCTCCGCGGGCCTCAGCCACAGCTAGGCCGCTGTAGGCCCGATCACCGGCTACCCGGGCTGGTCGCACTACGGGGCGAGCAAGGCAGGAACGCTTCAACCTTCATCGCCCAGGGCCTTGCTCAGTGTGAGCTTCATAGTGAACCCCATAGTGTGTACCCCGCCCCATAGGCCAGCTCGGTTTCATGCGGTCGGCAGCCATCGAGCTCGCAAAGTACAAGGTGGCGGCACGAGGGCGGGAAGTTAGCTGCCGCACACACCCTCGCCAGCAGACCTCGACTACCCGCGGCTCAGGTGACGGTCAACAGCGTGCTACCGGGCAACATCAAGACGGAGGGGCTGGTAGCGCTCGGCCAAGAGTGCCGTGGCAGCATGGCGGCTTGGGTGTGAGGCGCGAAGCGACACCGCTCACGGTCTCCATCGTGTGCAGGTACCTCGACGGCATGGCGGCTGCGGTGCCGCTCGGCTCGATCGGCGAGGTGGGCACGCCTTCGCTGATCTCGGCTGATCTCGTCTAATCTCGGATAATCTCGGATGATGATCTCAGATGATCTCGGATGGGATCTCGGGTGGTCTCCGCCTAGGTGGAGGACATTGGCCACGCCTGCCTCTACTTCGCTTCTGCCGCAGCCGCCTACGTCACCGGCCAGACGATCGTCGTCGATGGTGGCCAGGTGCACGCACGCGCGCTCACCTCACACACGCGCGCACGCGGTGGGGCGCCCGTTACGCGCTTACCATGCCCCTCCGCCTAGGTGCTGCCTGAGTCGGCCGAGTTCAAGAGCGAGTGGTAGCCGATCGAAAGTGCTTGCGCCAGATCTGCGGAGATACGTGTTGGCGTCGAGTGTTGGCATGCCGCCCTCCACCTCACTCTCTCGTCTCTGCTCCCCTCACTTGCATACGGAGACCCGATCGGCGAGCAGTCTGCAGGATAGAGCACGTACATTTACACTTGCCAAGTGTACTATACACTTGCCACACTGTGTGCTGTGGATCGCCTCGAGAGAGGGGCGCCTGGATGTACTATTGCAACTCGCGAGAATACTGTGTATCTCCACCACACCAATAACTAATTCATGCGGAAGGGTCGAGCCCAACCCCAAGCTTCAACGAGAGTGGCCGAGCGACCCAGGGCAGATGGTACGGCATACCCCTCGAGGTAAGAACTTACGTGGCTGGGTTCACAGCGATTGTAGGAATTCAAAACGAAGGGAACCCTTGACGGTCGCGGCCTTCCGACTCGCGCCTCCGCCTCACTGGCACTATTGTAGCCCTGGCCGGTGCGCGTGCTCAGTTGAAGTTCCGGAGTGAAAATTCGAACGCGTTCTCTCACGGTGACCAAAAGATGTCCACCTCAGAGGCACCTCCGGAGGCAGGCCGCCGCACGCCGGCGACACAGCTCCAGCTGTCGAACTGACCCGCAGCTCCTCTCATAGCGGGAACTGTGACAAAAGTTGACTGAGGCGGTTGTCAGGAATCATCATACGGATCACATGGTGGCTCTCTCATGACGGGAGACCGCCCGACCACTCCTGGGTGGCACTGCCACCGGTGTCCCTCGACGTCCTGTCGACAGCGTGCCGACAGCGACACAGACCATGTGGGACGCGTCGAGTATCGACCTCTACTGCTTACCCAGCCTTCGAGTGTATCCTGGCTGTGGTCCCACACCCACTGGTGTCCATCTCAGAGACCGCAGGAGGTCATGAGGGTCGATGGGAGTGCCAACCCCACAATGCCTAAAAACAGCCCAGTAATGTTCCCTTCCTCTCAGGTCGCGCCTTCGACGTGTGCGCGAGCGGTGGCCCCTGCCGTGACCACCCCGTCACGACACTGGTCACTGCACGTCACCAGCAACATGCGGAGCCATGGTGGGTGTCGAGCGTCGACCTGTGTATACTATCAATCACCGCAGCCTTTATACGGTTGGGAGGGGCACTGGGGCTGATCCGCAGCGTCGCGCAGTCTTATCGTGGGGGTTTATCTCTCCGGCGTAGGGGCGTAAGCGACAAGGACGGGCACGCCCCCCGATTTGGGCCATTCCCTTGTCCAAAGTTCGAGTGATAGCCAAAGATACACTCGACTATACGTTTCAAAGATACAACATTATAACATTTCTCCGGTGTATCTTGAAGATACACATCTTCGTTTGGGCCGCGGTGTATCTTCATACGAAGATACACCTCTTTGTTTGGGCCGGGCCGTGTATCTTCGCATAAGTGTTCTTCAGTGTATCTTCCGTCCGTTTAGATACACGGAGGAGTGTATCTTCTCTCATGACACGAACCTCCCTCCTTGGCGGAACCTCCCAACAAACACCCAAGGGGGCGGGGGCCGGGGGGCGTGCCGCGGTCCTTGGTAAATCGTAAAAGCGACAGTGTGGGGTGCATTCGGTTATCCAATTTTAAACGAGCATTTATTCATTTTTACGTTCGCTGGTCCTCTCCACGCTGGCTGCTATCCCTTTCCCCTATCGCCGACCCAACAACCACTGTGCTGCCGCGGACCTGCCGCTCAGGCACCCAATGCACCGATCGGCCGTGCGGACCTTCAGCGACGCGCACGGCGAGCCCATCCGCGGTCGCCGCCTGCCGGTACACGAGCAGTTTGAACCGCGGCTCCATCGCCGCAAACGTGCCGCGGGTGGCGGAGGGGTCGTCGCCGGCGGCGGCAGCCGCAATGGCGGCCTGCGAGGCGAGGGAGTTACAGCATGTGCTTGTGAGGACGTGAGGTGGACAGCGTTGCGAGTGGGCGGCACTAGTGAGGTCGCGGGTGGACCTGCGACGCGTAGCTCGCGCGCAGCGTCTGCGAGGCCGCCGCGTGCACCTCTGCCCAGTCCGAGTCGACCAGGTCGGCACACGCCGCCCACGGGTAGACGCGAGCCTTGTAGAGCACCTGCGGCGGGCTGACACAGTCCGTGAGCTGGGCAAGACAGCACCAACGCGAGTGGCACCGTGGCTGTGCCGTCGTCGAGTGCTGGCTCGGGCCCCGGGGGAGGGCTACCTCGCTCAGGACATAGTTGCCGATGCCGGCCGTCTTGGACTGGTCCATCAGGAACTTGGCCACCGGAACGGCGGCGCGGCGGCGGCTGCTGCATTGCCGCCGCACGATCTCCATGAAGCCGTCCCTCGTGATCCCGCCGCCCTCGTCGAGCCAGCTCGGCCCGAGCGTCTCGAGCTTGGCGCGCAGCGCGGCGTGCTCAGTGCAGACCGTCAGCACTCCGAAGTTGCGCTGGTCGTTGTAGAATAGCAGCGTCGGCGCAACGGCGGCTGGTTCAGCGGCGAGCTCCAGGCACACGCGCGAGTGCGTGTTGCGACCGGTGGACCACGCCCCGGACATGCCCAGCGTCGACCAGAGGGTGAGCTCGGGCAGCGCGCCCGAGAGCGGGCTGAGCTCCCACCAGATGAACTTGCCCTTTGCCCGAACAGCGCCCACTACAGCAGGCAAGCTGCCACGCAACTCCGCCCAGCCGGCCGGAGGCGCACCACGGCCGGGCATCGAGCTGTTGCCGGCGTAGCGGCCGCTCAGGATGGCCGCACGGGAGAGGGTGCGCCCTGCAAAGCGGCGGTGCAGGCTCTCCGCATGAACTAGGCACTCTGGGCCTTCCGGCATCAGAGCAGGAGGCGTCCTCCGGAACCCACGGCGCTGCGGCGCAGCATGGCGTGTAGCGCGAAGGCCGGTTGCGGCGACGCCGAGGAGGAGTGGCACCATGGTGGCAAAAGTAGTGCTGCGCTCTGTCAGCTCTAGCCGCGCCGCTGTGCCGCCGTGAAATGGAACTAGCCAGAGATAACGCAGGCGCCCTCAGCGGAGCTGGGAAGAGGACCGCCGCAAGCGGCGTGGCGTGGAGCGGTTGTGCATCCCTCCGGGGGCCCCTCTGCGCCGGGGAGGCGTTGTTGAAGGCTAGGACGCAAGCGTCCGTCGCCCTTTTCAAACTCGGGGCCCACTCCGCTACGCTCCGACCCGAATTTGGAGGGCCTGAAAGTTGAAGGTGTTGCTGCGCAAAAGGGGTCGGACACAGGGCGCAGCTCATGCTAAGAGCTAGAAGAGGAGATAGAGAGAACAACCACCCTGTCCCGTTATTGCGTACACCAACACCACAAAACGCTCTCTCTCTCCTGTCCTCACTCAGGGGGGTCACAACTACCAAGTCCCCCGACTAGCTGCCACAGGGCGCAGCTGCCACAGGGCGCAGCTGGAGACGCTCCCCCTCAATCGGCATCCACCCCCACCCGCTCCAGCCCCACTTCTGCTGCCGAGAGAGCTGAATCGAAGCAAGCGAGCCATTGCATCTTGGCGTGCTCCTGGAGCGCGGCTTTCTGCGGCCACGAGCACGGCGGAGTCGGCGTCGTAGCGCGCATCGTTCCCGCTCATCGCCCATTCCTCCCGTGACGTGTGTCGGCCGCGATTCGATGTCGCCACCTTCATCGCCAACGAGGACTCCCTCGACTGCAGGGGGGCTCCGGCGCGGGGAGGGACTCCGCCTGCTGCGCTGGCCGACTGCGCCCTCCTCCTCCATGGGCTCGATCCGATTCCGCAGCGGCGGTGCTGCGCGGGAGGCGGCCGCGCGCACGCTGGGCTCCATCAGTAGCTTTCCCTCAGTTGCTCCGAAAGCACGGATTTGGCGGACGTTCTTGGCTCAATTTTACGATGTCTTGGCACCAGCTGAAGGCTTGCGTCCCAGATCACGCAGTTCGTGCACGGTATTCGGATTTTGCTATTTGCTCGTGTGGGGGTAATATCGCAGATTTGTCAATGGTACCGCGTCTGCGACGCGGGCGCCTTGCGGGCAGAGCCCTTAGCCACCCTTTTATCTTGCGCGGTCAAAACGTAAAGGTACTCTTGTCTAGCAGGAGAGCTCCTGCCTGTGCACGAATATTAATTCGTTCGCCTGTGACCTATGCCAGCACTCTCCACTCGCCGTCTCTCTTCACCAATTTCACCATGATGGCGGGATGTTGCAACATCACACGCCTGCAGAGCGCGCGGACCTCCTTCTGCGTTGGTAGCCGCGTCGCGCTCGCGCCCATCAGAACGCTGAGCTCCGCAAAAAAGCCATCGCGCCGCTCCGGCGAGAGAGCCGCCGCCACGCTGTTGCACATAAATGTAACCAGGTCGCTGCCCGAGATGTGGTACGGCGCCGCCGCGAGGCAGTCGAGGCACTCGAAGAAGCCCTCGCGCCGCTCCGGCGAGAGAGCCGCCGCCACGCCGTTGCACATGAATTTAACCAGGTCGCTGCCCGAGATGCGGTACCTGGGTGCTGGGAAGAGAAGTCAACAAAACCAAGAAAAAAGCAATCTCTGTCGTAGAGCCGAACGGGAGGAAGCCGGGGAAGACGATCTCGAGGAGGACCCAGTGGTAATCCCGGCGTCAGCTGTAACGATGCACCCGAAGGGGACCCCAGCGCCAACATCATCGGGTGGAGGTACAAGTGTCCGAAGAGAGAGTGGACCTGAGCAACGATATGACTTGGCAGCAAATGATCGCAGTGGGCGTCAGAAGAGTCATCCTTGCGCGAGGAGAGCTCGATAAACTCGAGGGGCCAGGATATGCCGCGAGGAGGGCAGAGTTACGCCGAGAGGCGAGAGCAAGGGATCGGCAGGCAGCGGCGTCGTCGCAGAACGAGGCAGAGGGGAGCGAAGCGACAGAGGAAGAAGCGACAAGAGAGAGAACGACGAGAGTGGGAAGACCGCGAGGTGGCATGAAGGTTGCAGCGAGAATCGGAGAGAGACTGCGAAGAGAGATAGGAAGAGGCAGACGCCCAAGGGTGGGCGACGGCTAGCGCACCACACCCCTCGTCTTAAAATCCCTGTGTGGTGGCGGCGTGCCGTCCTCCCATCCCTCCCTTGGGTTGTCTGTTTTCTTTCTTCGCTCTCTCGCTCTCTCGCTCTCTCTCTCTCTCTCTCTCTCTCTCTCTCTCTCTCTCTCTCTCTCTCCCTCCCTCTTCTCTCTCTTCTCTCTCTTCTCCCTCCCTCCCTCCCTCCCTCCCTCCCTCCCTCCCTCCCTCCCTCCCTCCCTCCCCCCCCTCTCGGCAAGGTCACGTGCAGCACGCAAGAGGTGTCGCTGGTCGATCGAGGGGTCCGACGGCAAGGCTTACGGGCTGCACGCGCTACACACATGGATGCAACGGGTTTGACTTGGCACTATCAGCGTCGAGTCCTGGCGAGCTCGACTTGATGCTGCAGCGCCACCCGTCCTGCTTCATCTGTCTGGCACTTCATCGAGCCTCAAGCGGGGAAGTCGTCGCTGTGGAATGTGTGCGGCGAGTCCACGCCGTTCACGAGCCCGGAAGACGAGCATGGTCACGCGCACGATCAAGCTCATGTCGCGCACAGCTCGGCGGAGAGGACGTCGACACGTCGTACTGTGTTTTGTGTGTACTGTGTGTATGCTTTTATTGTGTACGTACTACTCTCTCTCTCTCTCTGTACACGTACGTCTCTCTCTCTCTTGTGTACTTAAGAGTATGCTTTGTGTATCTACACGCTCGAAGGGCAACACGCAACAGGACATCCCCCACCCAGAATCCCAGATGCACCCCCCACACTATCAAACTATTAGCCTAATAACGTACCTAATTATTAGCATATACCTAATAACGCTGCTATCTAATAATTAGCATTTTTCACGAAACTGATTGTGTAAATAAGCTAATTATTAGCTTAATAGCAGCGTTATTAGGTATATGCTAATAATTAGGTACGTTATTAGGCTAATAGTTTGATAGTGCACATTTCCCACTCCGGTCTCCGCGCTCGCGGGTTCACAGTGGCCTGCAGTTGGGCATGCACCGTTTCACTTGTGAGTTTCATGATTTACCTAGTGGTTTGGCGATTTCACTTGGTCTTGTGAGGGTCATGCACCATTTCACTTCGCGGCGCTGCGCGCCGCCATGCACCATCCATTTACTAGAGAGCCGTAGACCCGGCGAAGCTTGTACTCTACACATGTCGCCCTTCTGGTTCTGCATGACGGTCCGCGTATAGGCGCGTGAGCGCGTGTCTTGTTTCAATGATACATGCAAGGAAGGACCACGTGTCCCGAGCGCGAACGGAGCTATAGCTCTCAGTCAGTCTCTTTCTCGAAGTACGGAGAGCATCTCGAAGTACGGAGAGCACATCTCTCGTCCCGGTCGGAATTCCTCGGTGAACGGTACATCGGGGGAGCGCCCACATGCGGAGGCTTGCTCACAGCAGGCTGGCGATGCTGTCCAGCAGGTCCATCGACGAGGTGCTCGACGAGACCTCGAGCAGCGGCGGGGACGGCAGCGGCTCGCCGAGCAGCGGGTCGGTCACCTGGTAAGGAGGCACACAAGAGTGACACAGAGGCCGTAGACTGAGGGAGAGACAGTGAGGACTAGACGGTGAGTCGCAAGGCCGCTCCGAGGGGTTCGGTGAGTGGTGGCGAGAGTGGCTGTGCTGTGTGGTATAGGGCAGTGCGTAGATCTCGGGCCGCGTCACCGGCGCGATCTCGGCGTGGGCGAGAGGGAGCTGTAGCTCCATCTCGCCGGCCGCGGCTTCAGGGTGCGGGTGCGGCTTGGGCAGGAGCGGCGCGGGTGCGATGGCCCGTGCGGAGACCTGTGTGCCGCCGGGAGGACGTGTGTCTCTGATATGGTGATATGGCTCAGAATTGGGGAGGGGGGGGGGGTTGAGGGAGAGACGCCGGGGAGAGGCGGAGGCAGGGCAGAGCCCCGGCCGGCCCTCCCGGCGGCATCGCACCTGAACCTGCAGCCGCCACACAGTGGCGCCCCTGGTGCCGGACCCGGGCACGGCCGCCCACCACCCGCAGGGGGGCGCGAGGAGGGAGCCGCCACCGCGAGGAGGGAGCACCCGGAAGGAGCCCACCGGGGTGAGGCTTGGGGCGAGGTTGGGCGTGAGGTCCAGGCTTGGCTCGTGGTTGTGATGCGCGTTGAGCAAGCGGTCGGACGAGACGTCAAGGGGGCGGGCGGCGGGCGAGGCGGCGGGCAAAGCGGCGGGCTACGCGGTGGGCGAGGTTGCGGTAGCAAAGGAGCAGGGTGTCCGGCGCAGCGGGCGTTTTGCCGGAAAAAGGGCCGGGGGAAGGGGCCGGGGGAA
>NW_005201192.1:436377-465933 GCF_000372725.1 Emiliania huxleyi CCMP1516 | reverse complement strand
GGGTGGTGTGGGGGGGCTGACCTGCGAGCCGCCCTCCTGCTTGTCGGTGAGGTATCCATGCGCTCGGTACGTGCAGCCCATCAGCGCGGCATCGGTGAGCGCGTGGCACATCGCCGGTGGAGCGCACGGAAGGGGGGCGTGAGCCACCGCGCTCTGCGCCGGCGCGAAGACCACCTCGTCCGTCTTGGATGCCTCGCCGTGGCGGATGCGAGGCGCCTTTGAGCGAGGCGCCTTCGAGCGAGGCGCCTTCTTCGGGGTCTGCCCCGAGCGGCTCCGCTTATTCTGGCGGCAGAGGGTGGCGGAGGGGGAATCGGGAGATGAGCGGACGGGGCGGGGGCCCGAACGAAGGCTAGGCAGGGACGCGCCTGGAACCAAGTGTGGATCTTCCTCGGTGTCACGTCGAAGGCGGTCGCCAACCGCTGACGGTCAGAGAGGGAAGGGAAGCGATCGACGAGGAAAGCAGCCTCAAGGCTCTTCTGTGTGCCCGGAGGGATCAGCCACCGCCGCTTTCCAGTTGTCATGGCCACGCTGGGGTGCAGGTTTTTCCAGAACGCCGCAATCACAAGCGCCGTCGCGACACTTTCTTTTCGACATAAAATTCCAACTTCTTCGAGGAAGTTAAGGTGGGAAGGAAGATTGACTCTCTCTCTTGGCCGCCGACTTTGGGGTTTGGGCCCGACCCGGTCTACCTCTTCTGCCTCCCCCTCTCGCACATCGCCGCGCTCCTTCTCGAATTTATGTTCGCCGCGCCGTCGGAAGCATCTACTTTGCCACGCCCGACGCGCTCTCGGGAGGGCTTCTGGACTGCTGCTGCTGCAGCCAGCAGCAGACGCGGCCAACCATCTTTCCTTTTGCTTCTGAGTTCTGACCCAATGTGCAATGTGCATGTGGTGTGGTGCTACTGTGTCTGACCCATTTGTCGCGCTGTAACCTGTATCCAGCTAAAGCTGCAACAAAAGCCGGGTGCGAAAGAAGTAACGGTCCCACGACGCGGCTCCAGACAGGCATGATTTGTTTGCGCACACCACGATAGATGAAGAACAGTCAGGCTCGGTCGGGACTGGACACCAACGCGGTATGGGTGTGGACGCGGGACAGGATGTAGATGACGGCACGCACGCTGGAGCGACACACATAGACACACAAACTCCACACGCACAACCCCGACACTCCGAGCCAGCTGGCTACTGTTAAAAAAGGAATGTACGTAAGTGCCACATACACTGACTGAGAAGAGAGAGCGACCCTGAAAAAGTAAGTAACAATACATGCTGTCTTAAGGTCCGACCTGTGGGCTCTGCCTGCGCTCGGCACCGGGCACCGACTCGGTATACAAAATGCGCCTGCGGGCGGACCCTCACAGATCACAGATCACAATAGTGGGCGAGCGAGTCGCCACCACGAAAGTTCTGGGCACACCCCAGACGTACGTTCCCTCCCGGTGTAAACTATGGCGGAAGCTGGCCACGCCAGCACCCACGCCAGCGCACACGCCGACACGCCGCCGCCCACTCTCGACGCGTTGCCAGCGGAGCTCCTCTCGCGTGTCGTCTCTCTGTGCGGCAGCCCCGCCGACATCGCTCGCGCCGCGGCCGTCACCCGCCATTTCAGCGCGGTCGCTGCAGAAGGCCTGCGATTGCGCGCGCAGGAGCGTCGGTACGAGCTCTCTGAAGTGAGTGTCGGACGGCAATGCCTGGAGGCTGTGCGCTGCGAGGCAGACCCGCCTTTGACGAGAGTCGTGGCGGGCGACAGCCACAGCGTCTTCATCGACGGCGAGGGGCGGCTCTGGTCGTGCGGCAGAGAGGACCGCTACAGCCGGGGGCTACTTGGGCACGGCAAGGGTGTGGCACAGCTCAAGACGCCGGCCCGGATCGCGTCGCGCCTGGACGGTCATCCCGCCGTGAAGTTGGCGGCGGGAGTCGCTCACAGCCTCGCCATCGCCGCCGACGGCTCTATTTGGAGCTGGGGCAAAGGCAGGTACGGCCGGCTAGGGCATGGCGACGAGTTGGATCAGCCGCAGCCCGTCCGGATCGTGGCCTTGGCTGGGCGGCATGTCGTCGCCGTGGCGGCAGGGCGCAGCCATAGCCTCGCCCTCACCGCTGACGGCTCAGTCTGGAGCTGGGGCTGGGGGCGCGAGGGCCGGCTGGGGCACTGCAACTCAGAGACCCAGCTTTTGCCGAAGAAGGTCGAGGCCTTAGCGAGCCACTTAGTCATCTCGGTTGCGGCCGGAGCCTACCACAATCTCGCCATCACCGCCGACGGCGCCGCGTGGAGCTGGGGCTCCTTCTTGGAGTGGGGCGACAGCTGGGCCATTCGCGGCCCGCTAGGCTCGTTTCGTCAGACGCCACCTCCGCCCAAGAGGATTGAAGCCTTCATCCAGCGCATCGTCGCCGTGTCCGCGGGACGGGACCACAAGCTCGCAATCGACTCAGATAATGCTGTCTGGAGCTGGGGCAAGGGAACGAGCGGCCAGCTGGGCCATGGGAACGAGCAGAGCCGACAGGAGCCACAAAAAGTCGAGTCCTTGGCTGGGCGGCGGGTGGTCGCAGTCGCGGCGGGAGGAGATCACAGTCTCGCCCTCACCGCCGACGGTGGTGTTTGGTGCTGGGGAAGTGCAGGTGATCATTGCAGCTCCAAACCCGAGAGGGTCAACTTCTTTCCTCTGCTTCTTCTTTCGTGGTGGCCCTGGCGGCGGGCGAGGCGCACAGCCTAGCAACGACTGCTGACGGCGCCACCTGGGCGTGGGGGTACGGAGGAAACGGCTGTCTCGGCCAAGGGGAGGACGACTCCGACCAGCCTGTGCCAAAGAGGATCGAGGTGTGGGCGCGCAGTGAGAGAGAAAGCTGCGTATAGCAGCGCGTGGTGGCTGGTAGGGGTGAAAAGTGCGCGATTCGCATTCTTTCTCCTGTCCCGCCGTGCCCCGTGTCGTGCGAGGGAGCTTCCTTGTAAAATTCTTTCTCCTCCGATGTCGTGTAAAACCGATTCAAGCGGAAACCGCGTTTCAATCAACTTCGCATGGCACGCCAACGCGGCGTGGGCCCCTTGTCTTGCTTGTCTTGCTTCACCTCCGATGCGGGAGCCTCAGCCGCGCACCCCGCCACAGCTTCTGCTACCCTTCCCGAGCTGCTACATCCGCATCACGGGTCAGTGTAGCAAGTTCCCCTCCATGGCGCACCGCGACTGGTTCGACGACCTCGGCTTCGGAGGCCCCAACTGCTCTGTTCTCTCGCCGCAGCGGGCGGCGCTGCGATGCAAGCAGCGTGCGACGTCGTGGCGGATCGACTGCGACCGGGGAAGCACGGGCGTAAACACGGACGTCGACTGGTTCTTCGGCCCGCGCGCCCTATTGCCTGAGCTTGAGGGCAACCTCACGCGGTGGTGCGTTCTGCTTCTGGGAGTACACACGCTCGCACACACCACGCAAACCGCCCGCTCGCCGCAGAGGTGTGAAGTCACGCTGGCAACGCTCTCTGCCGGCTGTGACAGATCTTGTCGCTCGGCGCCTGTCTAACCGACAAGCCATGCCGTAGGCTCGCTTGCTGGTGGCTCCGGCAAACCTACGCACGCACCATCCTCCCCACCACAGTGGTCAACAAGCGGGCCGTGCGCGAGCGGATGCGCCGGGCGGGCGCCGCGCTCGATGCGTCCTCATGCGTGGGGCTGCGCCGCAACCTAATTGAGAACGTCGTCGCGGCCATGGAGAGGGACTCGTGGACCCTCGCGCAAAGGACGTTGCTCCGCGCAGGTATCCGTGTGCAGAGCGACTGGTCGAGATATTGCTCGAAATCCCGAGATATGACCGCAGTCTGGCCTAGATGTATGCTAGAACACCCGGACAGTGGCTAAGACCTGGCTGAGATCTAGCGAGCTGGGACGCTCGAGGGTATCGACTGCGGCACCTTCGCCATCCACCCACCCGACAGGCAACTGCGACGTCGAGCCGACGCACGGCTGGGTGCAGCGCACGTGCACATCAGCGGCCGCGGCGCAGCCCGGTGGCGGGCTGGGGGGGCTTGCGCCGCCACAGCGCACGCCTTACTGGACTGCGCCGCGCGAGTCGCCGGCACTCAGCGAGCCGGTAGAGGCCTTGCCGACGGAGGGGGCGTGGCTGTTGCTGAGATGACCCGAGTTTGACCGAGATTGAGGTTGGGATAGGCTTTGCAGACGGAAGAGGCGCGGCTGCTGCTTCGGCGGACGCTCATTTCATACGCCTACTATTCCCCGCCGCCGAAGCGGCACGGCCCCGCCGCTTCTGAGGAGCGGCAGTCGACGTACCGGCAGTGTCAGAGCAACCTGCAGGCCTTTCTGCGCTGGGGCCTGCCAATGCCTGCCGAGTCGGGGGCGCGCGCCCTCATGCCTCGCGTCGTCCTCTCCGTGATCGGAGACACGCCAATCCCTGAACTCGCCGGACGGCACAAGTGGGTTTCTGTGAAGCGGCGCAGCCTCACGGTCGCAGATCTGCCGGTGCACGCGCGCACGGTGCGCGACGATCTGCGCGATCTCTCCACCCAGCTGTTCTTAGGAGGTCCGAGGGTCTGAATGGTCCGAGAGCAGGTGCGCGACGAGCTGCGAACGGGCAGCAACGCGACCGACTTCTTTGTCTTTCTCAACTGTGGCGTTCGAGGCCCGTACCTCGCAGCCCGCCCCGGCTCGGCGACTGCGACGAGGCTGGGCGCTTCCGCCTGGCTGCACCCGTTCATCAGCAGGCTGCAAGACGGCGTGCTGCTGAGCGGCCCCTCAATCTCGTGTGAGATTGGGCCGCACCTCCAATCATACTTCCTCGCCGCCACGCGGCGCGCCTCTCCCCCACCCACCCGCCCCTTTCCAGCCACTCGCACCATTGCCCGCCGTCTTTTCGCCGCACCTGTGCCTGTACCTGTCGCCCCGCCTCCCTCGGCCAGGCGCGCTGTCGAGGCGTTTGTGCTGCCCCGGTGGGAGAGTGGGCCGCGCGCCGGATACTTGGACATCGTGCGGACCGGCGAGATTGGACTGAGCCGCGCCATCCTCGCCGCGGGCTACCGCATTGCCGCGCTCGAGCGTTGGTCGGACGACTTCAAGCCGGCTGCGTGCGAGCGGCGCTGCCAGCTCAATCCGACGCTGTTCATGCAGGCCCACCCATAGACAGTCGAAACAGTGGGCACGGACCAATCCTCAGCCGCGGGCGCCGGCGCTAATGCCGTCCCTGATGCCGATGCAGGACCCGTTCGAGCTGATCTTCATCAAGTTTGGCGGCGGCACCCTGCGCACGCAGGACGCCTGCAAGGCGACCTTCCTCGCCGAGGCAGATGCGGTGGCGGACGGCGGCTTCGCCCGGGATCGGTGGGCCGAGGCAGGGCTGGCGGCTTGCTGCGCCGTCCGGCGGACGTCGGCCGTGACACAGTTTGACGAGAGCGACAGCGCCGACGAGGTGACCGCCGCGGCCGCGCGTATGATGCTTGCGGACCGGGAGGCGGAGAGCCACGCGCGCAGCCCGTGGAGTCAGATCAGCGAGCGGCTGCAGAGCACCCTCTTCTCACCAAACTACCTACAGCCGGTGCCGAGCAACTTGCGCCGGCGGGTGCTCATCAGCTACGTGTACCGCGACCTACCCAACGAGGCGGAGCGCCTCGAGCGTTTCCTCACCGACGGCCTGCGCGACGCGGAGCCCGATGGCACACGCCTGCTCTTCGCGCTCGTCGTCAACGGCTGGCTCTGCGGCGCTGAGCTCAAGCCGTACCCAGGCCGCCCCTTCCTCGCCCTGTTCCGAGGCGACCGGTGGGGGGTGTCCCGCGGCCACGGCACGTCGCTGCGCAAGCGGGGCACGAGTGCTGGAAATACTCGAGATTGCCGGGGTTGCCCGAGATGTAGGCGCCCTCCTGCATAAGCTGGGCATGAGCGCCGAGTGGCCAGCGACGCGGCTTGACATGACGCACTTCATCCTGCTCGCGGGCGCGACTCCCTTTGCCCCGCGGTGATACCGTCTCGTCACACGTCCTAGCCGTAATAGGCGCCCGCGGCCCCTTTTTGCCGCAGTGGACACCGGCGGGGTGGCACTGGAGCCAGGCCTTCACCGACCGGCTGGGGACCTATGTGCCCGGCTCGGGCCGCGCCGTACGCCTCGTGGGCACCACCATCCGGTGCGCGTTACCGACCGCCGACTTGTGCGCAGCGAGCGGCGTCGAGGCCGGCAACGGCTGCACAGGACCAACATTGAGGGGCGAGGTGCTCGCGACCGATGCGCTGGGCTTTGAGGTGCTGCGCCGGGCGGAGCTCTTCGACGGCGCCGCGGACGACGGAGACTCCGAAGGAGAGGAGCTCGTCTCGCGCAGCATGCTTGGTGCGGGCTTCAACCTCGCCTCGCTGCAGGTCGCGCAGCGCAACGTAGACTGGAGCGACCCGAGGAGTTGGCGGTGCCCGCAGACCGCTAGTCCAGCGCATGCGGAGAGGCAACAGAGTCCCTTCGAGACGATTTTCGATGATGGCAGCCCTTGACGACGCCACCCCTGCCGCTAGCACTTTCACGGTAGAAAAAACGGTTCGGCAGTGTCAAAGTCTCTCTCTTTTCGCGGGATCCCCGGGCCCGGCGATGGAAGCGGTCCGTTTTCTTTTTGCTACCTGTGTCGGGAGCCGGACCTTAAGAGAGGGAGACCTAAAGTGGAGAGCGTTTTCTTTTCTCGGAGAGACGCTGATGTTAAGAATTATGACCGCGCAAGATATAAAGGGTGGCTAAGGGCTCTGCCCGCAAGGCGCCCGCGTCGCAGACGCGGTACCATTGACAAATCTGCAATATACCCCCACACGAACAAATAGCAAAATCCGAATACCGTGCACGAACTGCGTGATCTGGGACGCAAGCCTTCAGCTGGTGCCAAGACATCGTAAATTGAAGCCAAGAACCGCCGCCAAATCCGTGCTTTCGGAGCAACTGAGGGAAAGCCGCTGATCGAGCCCAGCGTGCCCGCGGCCGCCTCCCGCGCAGCACCGCCGCTGAGGACGACACGCTGCGGAATCGGATCGAGCCCATGGAGGAGAAGGGTGCAGTCGGCGAATCGGAGGAGGAGGAGGAGGGCGCAGTCGTCGACGTTGGCGTGTCTGACTCAGAGGAGGAGTTGGAGGTGCTCCAGCAACCTAACCTGATCCAGAAGCTCGCCGACGTTGTCAGGTTACGTGCGTCATGCGTGATCGAGCTTGAGGGAGGAGCTCAGCTAACGATTCGGCCGGCCACCCAGCGCCGCCGCCCACCGCCACCCACAAAGCGCCTGCTCTACTATCACCTGGCTGGCTGACGCTCGCCCCCCCCCGCTCCACTTTCCCCTGACCATGCCCGTGATAGCACCATCACTGTCGCCGTCCTGGTTTTGAACGTGGCAGCTAGGCTCTAGGGACTCGGTAGTCGTGACCGCCCCCTGAGTGTGAGGAGCAGGAGAGAGAGAGCTTTGTGGTGTTGGTGTACGCAATAACGGGACAGGGTGGTTGTTCTCTCCATCTCCCCTTCTAGCTCTTAGCATGAGCTGCGCCCTGTGTCCGACCCCTTTTGCGCAGCAACACCTTAAACTTTCAGGCCCTCCAAATTCGGGTCGGAGCGTAGCGGAGTGGGCCCCGAGTTTGAAAAAGGGCGACGGACGCTTGCGTCCTAGCCTCCAACAACGCCTCCCCGGCGCAGAGGGGCCCCCGGAGGGATGCACAACCGCTCCACGCCACGCCGCTTGCGGCGGTCCTCTTCCCAGCTCCGCTGAGGGCCACACGTTATTTTCTCCCGTGGTGTACCTGTGTTGGCCAGTGCGTCACCAGTCCCGTGCCTAGTGTCGTGCGACAGGCTCCAGGTGTCGATCGGGAAAGAGGAGGACGCGAGTGAGACGACGAAGCAGCATTTCGCTTCGCCGCCAACGCCAACGACGCACCTCGTAGCGCTGCATAATCCAGTCTCCTAGCTTCGTCATTTGCTCGTCCCTGCTGTCTGCCGTGTGCACCTCTCGCTGCAGAGACCACCTCTCACAACCGTCGGCCTCGTAGCAGCTCACCTGCTGCCTTTGGGCCAGTGAAGAGGCGTCCGAAGAAGAGGGCTGCGACAATGTCGAAATTCCTCCTTTCGATGCTCGAGAGCCGCGCCTTTTGGTGGGACATCATACGCTACAACAAGGGACGCTTCACCGTGCTGGTCCTGATCCTCGGAGAGACTGGATACAACAAGGCTCGCGGCGGGCAGCAGCCAGATCCAGCGGCCACGGCGGCAAAGCGGACGCCGCAGATTTACATCACCGCGCCGCAGCCGGAGACGGCTGCCTCTCTGGGCGAGATTGCTCGGAGAAAGCGCGCCGCGTCGAGAGCCGTCTCTGACCCGCTCTCGCAGTACAGCCACGCGATGCTGGCCTCGTACCGCGGCTCGGGGTGTGGCGGCGGCGACGACAGGCCTCGGTCGGAGCGTGCTTGAGGGCCGCGTGTATTCTCGTCATTCTCGCTACGGCTTTGGCATGTGAGATGTGTGTATGACATGGTATAACGCGTAAGTATGTTCTATGTAATGGCTAAAAAATGCACAGCCGCAATACGGTGTAGAGTATGCACATCACTGTAACCCGCAGTCTGTACCTGCGCCGCAGTGCGGCGGCGGCCCTGCAGTCGAGCGCGCGAGATCCGAGAGAGCGCCCGCCGCCGCCCCGCGCCCCGCAGAACAGACACCACTCTCCCTCGACTCTCCATGCAAAAATCTCGTTCTCGAGCGACGCTCGCCACACCGCACTGTCGTGGCCAGGTCGTGGCGAGGGAGCGCGTGCCCTGAGGCATCCGAGCGCGGGTTCGACTCTAGGAGGAGCTGAAGCCGTTCGGGTTGGCGCTGATCCACCGCCACGTGTCGGAGCACATCTCCTCGAGGCCGAGCTCCGCCTGCGGGAGAGTGATCAGCCGAGATCGAGCCGAGATCCATCTGCCACCCCGATCTCGGCAACCTCTCGGCCACATCTCGGCCGGAGATCCGCCTTCCACCCCAGCTCAGCCGCCGCGAGGGACGCGTCCGAGTACACGACCGCGACGTCGCCCGGCCTGCGCGGCGCAATCTCGTAAGGGAGGTCGTGCCCGCAGGCGGCGGAGAAGGCCCGCACCATGTCGAGCACCTGCCAAGAATAAAGAATGAAATCATCAATCATAAACCATGTCCAGCACCTGCCGCGCGGACGCCGAGTCAGAGCGCCACCAGTCCAACCGCCAGGACGAGATCGACAGCGCCTCGGCCACACGTCGCTCTCGGCCACACGTCGCTCTCGAGCACACCGCTCTCGCTCTACTGCCGCTGCTGCCGCTACTGCCGCCGCACCCGTGCTCCCGCGGTGCTATCCTCCGCGCTACGCCCGCTCGCCGAGTATCCGACGCCCGTGCCGAGGTTGTACGTGACGCAGCCGCTGCCCTGCTGCAGCCGGAGCAGGGCGGCGGTGTGCCCCTTGGCCAGGTCGACCTACGGGACGTGTCCAGGACACGTCGTGCGCACGCCCCGCCAGCCGCCAGGCGGTGCCTCGGCCGGGCGTACCACGTGGATGTAGTCCCGCACGCCAGTGCCGTCGGCCGTCGGGTAATCGTCACCGAAGACGGAGAGGCGCGGCCGCTTGCCGACGGCGACCTGGGGGCGGCGAGGGGCGGGCGGACCAGTGGGTGGAGAGGCTCGCTCTCGCTGTCGGCCTCTCGCCCCGCGTGCCGCAGGAGGGACGCCCGCAGGAGGGGCACCCCGGGTGCTGCTGGTACCCCGGGTGTTGCTGGTGCTGCCGGTGCTGCCGGTGCGTGGAGCTGATCTATCTCGTCCGACTTGCTGCAGGAAGGGCATCAGGTTGTTCGGGATGCCCTGCGGGTCCTCGCCTATTGGCCAGTCCCCCTCCTGGCCACCGCCTTTCGCCGGGTGGGTCGGGATGCCCCTGCGTGTGGCTCGCCGATGCGGCCGGACGGGTGGGCGCCGACGGGGTTGAAGTAGCGAAGCAAGGCGACGTTGAGCTGCGGCGGGCGGCGGAGAGCGTGGCGCGCGGCCGAGGTGCGGCGGGCGAGGTGCGGGCGAGGGTGGGGGTGGGGGTGGGGGTGAGGGCGAGGATGAGAGTGAGGGCGAGGGTGCACCTGCGGGTTGGCGGTGGAGACGTCGCGCAAGATCTGCTCGATGAAGAACTTTGAGAACCCGTACGGGTTGGTGCAGCGGCCGGCGGGGAAGGACTCGTCCACCGGGACCGAGGCAGGGTCGCCGTACACGGTGGCGGACGACGAGAAGACGAGGTCGGTGCAGCCCTGCTGAAGCATCGCCTGCACGAGGTTGAGCGTGCCCTGCACGTTGACCTGGTAGTAGAGCAGGGGCTCGGCCACTGACTCGCCGACCGCCTTGAGCCCGGCGAAGTGCACGACCGCCTACGCCCGTCCGCCCTCGTGACTGCCGCCTCTCCTCACCCGGGACAAGAAGCAGAGCCTCCGCCCGCCGTCGGCTTGTGCTGCGCAAAGACCGCACTCAGCGCGTCCGCGTCGCGCAGGTCGACCTCGTGGAAGGCGACGTCGCGGCCGGCCAGCTCCTGCACTCTCCGGAGGCACTCCAGGTTCGAGTTGCACAGGTTGTCCACCACAACAACCTAGACGCGAGTGCGCTGCTCGCCTCGGCGTTGCTGAGTGCAGGCGGGGGCTGGGTTATCCGCCGCCCCTCACGGCCTTGCGTGCACCCGCGTTTAGGAGGCTGGTGCATGCGGGTGGCAGGTGTGAATTCTCTCTGCGTGTGTGTGTGTGTGCGTGTGTCTTCTGTGCATCACCTCGTGGCCGGCCGACAGCAGCTCGAGCACGGTGTGGCTGCCGATGTAGCCGACGCCGCCGGTGACGAGCACGGTCTGTGGCACGGCCGGAGGCGGTATTCTTGAGCCGAGGGACGTTTGCAGCAGAAGTAGCAGCGGGCAGATGAGCCGAGGCATCAGAGCGCTGCCGGAAAGCAGCAATTCGTTCTGTACGAAAGAATTTCCCCCGCCACGTCCGACGGCCGACGGCCGACGGCACCGTCGGCCGTCGGCCGTCGGCAGACGGCAGACGGCAGACGGCAGACGGCATACGGCATACGGCAGACGGCATACGGCATACGGCCTACGGCCTACGGCCTACGGCTCGGTGCGTCGCCCATCTCTCCTGGAGATGTACTGCCCACTGCCCACTTTCCGTGAGGCGCCGAAAGCGAAACATCGCGCGCACTCCCCGTTCCACCCGCGACCTGGCGCCCTGTGCCCCGCTCTGCCGCTCTGCGCTCTGTCACCTGTGTGGCTCAGTCTGTACATAAATTGACGCAACTTTCGCACGAGGTATCCGAACACCTGGCCATGTTTTTCCCTCTCACACACACACACACACACACACACACACACACACACACACACACACACACACACACACCGCTCACCCACGCGCACCGGGCCTTTTGCACTTTGAATGCCGTGGGGCTCCTGTCGTTAGACGTGGAGACGCGAGGGTTGCCCCCCCTTGCCCCACCACCTCGTGTGTGTGGAGAAGTTTACCTTACCTTACCTTTTTCCCTCATTAGGGGTCCGTGACAGCACATAGACAGTAATATAAATAAGGTAGCGTTACGTCTCGGCGACTGCCTTGGCTGGCTGCGCGCATCAGCTCTGTCTTGTAAGAGTTACTATTTATGAAATCGTCGGCCCTTGCACCTACCTCTGTGACCGCGGTCGCTGGGGCATCCTTACTCAGCATTTTAGATTTCTTTTTACTGGAATCCCTGAGATGTACCATGTCCCGGCCGGAACGTCAGGCCTCCACGCCCACTACAAAGAGCACCGCCCAGTCCTGCGTGTTGCAACCGTCAAACGTAGGCATCTTGGCGCCGGGCTTGACTGGGAACTTGTCCTGCATCGCGGCCGCCGGCGCGCAGCTTCCGCCCGCGCTCGCAGTGTACACGCCCGTGCGGCAGGGAAGGTGCGTGACGTCGTAGAGCGAGCCCTTCGAGAGCTCCCACCGGCCGTCGTCGTGCACCGTCAGCACCGAAGTGACCTCGCGGTCCCCCGTCACCACGTACCGGCGGTAGGGCGCCGTCTGCTTCATGGTGGCGCCCTCGCGCTCGTACCGGGCGAGTGGCAGCGTGGAGGGGACCTCCATGATCAGGCCGTGCTCCTCCACATAGAAGCGCGACGGGTCCACGCGCCAGCCCGCCGGCGCGGTCCCGCCCTTGCTCGCCAGCTTCTTCTCGTAGTCGCGCAGGAAAACGCCCCGCGGACCCGGATCCTCCCGCCACAGTCCCCACTGCTCCGCACCAGTGCCCGACGAGGCGGCCGGGTCACCGAGCGCTGCGATAAACTGGATCGGGCTGAGCCGCTTGAACTTGGCCTTGCCGCCCGCGTCGTCAGCCGTCGCCGCAGTGATCTGCTTGCTGCCGGAGGCGGTCGCGATGAAGCCCGGAAGGCTGTATGCAAGCGCAGTGATGGCCACGCGGCGGCCAAGCCCAGGTGCAGGCTTCGGCAGATCGAGTGCAACGGCCGTGGCAGTAATCAGAAGGATGGACGCGCGCATGTCGGCAAAGAGCCGGCGCGACAGAGGTGACTGCCTCGAAGTGGCTGCTAAGTAAAAAGAAAACGCGAATCCCTGCTGCCGCGGCGCTCACTTTCCCCTCCCGACCAGGGTTCCGGCTCCTAGCCAGATAGGGGGTCTGTTGCCTATGACTCGCACCAAAACGCCCTACCTACCTACCTATTGCGGGCGCCAATCGCCAGGCTCCGTGCCCCACCTACCCACCTATCCCCAGGCCGCGCAGCGAAGCGAAAAAATGCCCGTTAGCCCTCTGTGAATAGGCTCCCAGCGCCCGCCGCGCGCCGGCTTGTACCGCGGTGCGCGCCGCTCGCGAGCCCGCCAGAGCATGGCCTACTGGGCTCTCGAGGCGTTGGACGGCTCCAAAACGGCACTCTCTTCCCTCGACAGAGTCTCCCGCGCAGCGAAGCCCGAAGCGGTTTTTACCCCCCCCCCCCCCCTCACCACCACCACCTACCTACCTATTGCGGGGCCCTCTGGGGCGGTCAAAACCGGACCTACCTACCTATTGCATGGGGTCTAACCGTAGGGGACAGACCCCCTATCTGGCTAGGAGCCGGAACCCAGAATCCATTGCCGCGGCCAGCGCCACGGTATGTTGTTCCGATCCGCTCTCTTTTACGCATCGCTCGCCTGCCTGCTCGCTCTCGCCGCCACTCTCGACAAGAAGGTCGTGCACGTGCCAGGCTTTCCAGAGAGCCCGCTGTTCTCGCACGCAGTCATCAGTGGAGGCACAATCTACGTCGCCGGCACCGTCGGCGTCAACATGACGTCTGTGCGGGACGGGAGGCCGACCCTGTGCGCGGGCGGCATCAAGGCCGAGACTGCATGCGCCTTTGCCATGATTGGCGAGGTCCTAAAGGCTGCGGGTCCAGGCACCACCCTCGACAACATTCTCGACTGTGAGTTTGCCCCGCTCTCTTCCAGCTGCCACGCAGTAGCGGTGCTGATCCCACCGCCACACGAGCTACACCACGCCAGCGCCGCGCCCACGGCACGTCCGCAGGCACAGTCTTCGTCGGAGACCTCGCGCGCGACTATGCGCCGCTCAATGAGGCGTACACCAAGATCTTTCCGAAGGACCCGCCGGCGAGGGCGGCCTTTGGAGCCAAGGGGCTCGCACTGAACGCAGCCGCCGAGTTCAAGTGCGTGGCGGCCCTCTGAGTACTGGTAGTCCCCTCTGCTCGCAAGGTATGAAGGTGTAAGCGGGCTTGAAGCATGCGTGTCGTGTTTCCGTACTCCAAGACCAAGTGCGTATTCCGGAACCCAGTCCCAAAACGAGAGGCTGCCCAGCAGTGTTTGCGTTTCCGGAAATTTCCCTAGGGAAACGAGCGGGAGCGCCAACAAAAATAAATACTCTCACAGTGATTTCTCTTGGCTATAGCCGCTTCGCTCCACAGCCGTCCCGCCACCCCTGCGCCCTGCCTGCCGTGTGCGATCCCGGCCTCACCGCGTCTTTCCAAGTTGCTCGTACACCCACGTGCGCGCTCTGAACGCATTCATCCGTACGTCCATCGGCGTTCCTTCGCAAGGATTCGCTGTAGGGTCGATTCCGCACATGATACGGGCGGGACGACGCGACGACCCCCCTACGTACGTACTTTAGACCAGCTGGGGAGACCAAAACCTGCCAGTCAACAGTCCACTTTCGGGCACGTACCTTTAGCTTCATGAAGGAAAAGGGAGAGGGGTGTGTGTTCTCTCTCTCTCTCAGGCAAGGTGAAGAGACAAATGGGGAGAACAGATCAGCCAATATCCTGGGGGGACGGGCTCAGTCAGCGTTTTCAGGCGGCATTCTCACTTTTGATGTCACGTACACCCACTCGTGCGCGCCCTCTGAGCGCATGCGGCCGTACGTTCAATTTCACCGCCCGCCGGACCGGATCTGGATCAATCTCAGGGATACATCCACGAAATCGGTTATAGGCATTAGGGGCGCTTCCGGGCCTCTCGCCGCGCCTGCTTTCGTGCTACGAGCATCCCGGGTTGTGCCGAATGTCGTCCTTGGGATCCCCTCCTCCCGAGCTGGGACTACTGGACGGGGCGGCAGAGCCCGAGGCGGCACCATCTGGCGGCAACGGCGCCTCTCTTCACGATCGCGTGCAGCACATCCTCAAGAGGCAGCGCCTCTCGCGCGTGGCCGAGTGCGTGCTCCCGCCTAAACTGGGTGGCCTGGGCCACGATACTTGAACCTCGCCCTGCGCACCACTGCCGCGCGCACACCGCAACACACGCGGCTCAAGACGCGCTTTGCTGCCTCCGCCGCCCTCTAATCCCTCCGACCCATCCTAGGGGCGCGCCCGATGCTGTCCTTGCCCGCCTGTGCGAAATCATTGAAGCGCAGCAACAAGAGATCGCGATGCTGCGCGGCCCGCACGATGCAAATGCGAGCATCGCGTTGAACTACCCTGCCTCGCTCGCCGCGCCGCCCGTCCCCTCCCCTCCCTCTGCAAGCGGTGACGCGCCTACTGCAGCTGCGCCCGTGGCTTCCGACTGCAGTGCGGCCGCCGGCGGGGAGTCGGTCGAAAAGGGCGAGGCGGGTCTCGCTTCAGGCCTCGAGGTGCGTCCCGCACGACCCTAGACCGCCCGTGTGTTGCATCCGTATCTACTCTGACTGTCGGCGGAATCCCCCCCCCCCTTATGAGCTGCGACCTGCCATGCAATGCGTGCTCCCCGTCCCTCACCCGGCTGGCGCATACCGCTGCAGACCCTCACCGCAGCCGCAGCCGACGCGAGCCGCGTGACCGACTCCAACCGCCCCTCCTCGAGCGGATCCTCCCGCAGCGGGTCTCCGCCGTCCTCTTGGCCGCAGCAGGCGCGAGGCCCCGCATGCGCCAGCCGCCCAGCGCCCCAATTGCCTGTATTTTTATACCTGAGCTCCCCTCCGACCCTCCCGTCGCGCAGCAGCAGGATCAACAGCCGCAGCCGCCGCCGCAGGACCAGCAGCCATTGCAGCCGCCGCCCCCGCTGCTGCTGCAGCAGCAGCAAATGCAAGCGCAAATGCAACAGCAGCAAGGGGTGAGCACCAGCACCGCAGCCGCACCCATCTTGAGGATGGCATGCAGTGCCAGCACGCGAGTCGCAGGCTCCCCTCACCTTCTGGGCGCACCTCTTGCCTCGGCAGGTTCGCGCATGCCTCTCGTGTGGCACGACCGAGACGCCAAAGTGGCGGTGCCAGCTCCAACCTCGCCTGTTTGCCCTCGCCCCCGGCCCCGAGCCCCAGCCTTAGCTTGCCCCCTCCCCGGCAGATGTGGCATGACGTTGTGCAACGCGTGCGGCCTGCGGCAGGCAAAGACGACGGGCGCACCGCGGCGGTTTTCGCACGCCGAGACCATCGCCCACGCAGGCGAGGAGGACGCGGCACGCGAGGCGGCGGCGGAGGCCGGGGCCGGTGCTGGGGCGCACCTGCAGTCGCGCTCGCCAGCGGCGAGGCGGTCGCGACAGCCGTTCCAGCGTGCCACGCTGACGCGCGAGCAGGCCCACGCGCGAATTTCGCCTGTCCGCCTCCTCACCCTCTCCCTCTCCCTCTCCCCGCTCTCCTCTCTTTTGCTCTCTCCCCCTCTATCATCGCCGATCAAATTTTCGCCGATCAACGCGCCTCCCTGCCCCTCTCCGTTCCTCACCCCTCCCACCCGCCATCTCGAACGCCTTCCCTCCCACAACAGGCGCTGCAGCAGTGGGGCGGCGCCATGATAGGAGCCTACTTGCCGCACACGCCCAGCGCGCCAAACTACCCCATGATGCCCAACCCCATGATGCCGATGATGCCTGGCATGACTCCGTTTCCCCCGATGGGCGCCTTCCCGTACCTGCCGTACCAGCCCGGCATGCAGCCCAGCATGCAGCCCGGCATGCAGCTTGCGCCGCCCCCCGGCTTCGCCGGAGCACCGCCGATGCAGCTGGGCGCGATGGGGCCTGCAGGCGTGATGCAAAGGCAGGCGCTGCCGCCGGCGGGCGCGATGGGACCAGCTGTCGCGATGCAAGGACCGCCGCCGCCGCTGGCGGCAATGGGGCTAGCGCCGGCACCGGCAGCGACGCCTCTTGCGACGCCAGCGCCGCCGCCCACACCGGCGGCAGCGCTCGATCTGGCCTGCCCGGAGGCGACGGCGGCGCGGGTGGAGGTGCCTGGCTTCTCTGGGGGTGCGGGTCCACTGCCTGAGCCCGCGGACTGTGCTTCCCCTATCGTACTGGTCTAAGGAGGGCGCGGAGCAGAGGCCAGAGCCATGAGGTTCCATGGCACATGCACATAGGCCTCAGTGCCTCTCTCCGGAGGTCTCAAATGGTGGTGTACGGGCAGTTTCTGTCACGAAGTGAGTTGGATTCGATTTCGGGCAGCGATTCTAAAAATTCTGCTAGTTGTTCTTTTCTCCTCGTCTCGTCTCCATTCAAGCAATAAACTCATAACGTCACGGACAGAAGCGAACGCGGAGGACCGGCGCGGGTCCGCGGCCGCTCATGGCGCTCTGCCGCATCGGCCGCACGAACCCGCGCGTGGGGCGGGCGGCGACGCCACCGGGACCCTGCGCCGCGACACCCTTTTCCGGATTTCACGCTCACGAGACAATCCGATCACGGCGCTCAGGGCCGACCACCTCGACGTCCGCGCAATTCTGCCAGACCTGCGCCGTCTCCTCGCAATCCATCCGCCAGCCTAGCACGTACTTTCCCGGCCGCAAGCTCGACGGGACCACCACCCGGTCCGCCACCATGCCGAGCGTCCAATCGCCGGAGCAATACCCCCAATGGTCGTCGTTGCCGCCCGTCGCGCAGCCGCCCTCGCCCGGGTGAGCGTCGCAATCGAACCAGCCGCGGTCCACGTCGGGGCACGGCGAGGGAAACTGCTGGCAATCACCTGCAAACAATCACGCGTCGCTCGTGCAATCGTGTGCCACGTCGGGTCGCGGCGGGCGGGGAGCTGAGTTGCCCTTGGCGGCGCTCCACGGCCCCCGGCGGGGAGGGCCGAGCGTGCACTCGCCCTCGCGCGCCAAGCCTCGGTTGTCGGTGTTGATGCGTGGCACCTGTAGACAGCCGTACGCTATGGTAATCACGTCACGCCATAGGCCTGTCCGAGGGTCGGCCTGCAGCACCGGGTTGCGTGCCCACGTCGAGCCCTCCGGCCGCACCTACTCGGGGGTTCCACCACCCGACCCTGAGCGTCTCTTGCTGCGAGGCGCAGAGGCGACCCCTCCCGCCACCGCACCGCGGAGCCACTGACAAAGCTTCCGCGGATGGGCCGGCGGGTGCCGTTGTTCCAGAGGATGGCCTGCGCGCTTCTCACAAAGTCGAGCGGCGTGCGCTGGAAGCACTCCTGCGTGTGTGTGAGGGGGGGGGGGGGGTATACACGCGCCTCGGGCTCAGAGGTCTCACGGGTGGCAGCGCTCTCTGAAGGCGCTCCTCAGTCAGCGCGGCGTCGGCGGGGCAGAGGCGGTATTGGTACCCGCCGCCTATCGCATCCGATCTGAACTCGTCTCCCTCGGCCGCATCTCGGCCGCGTCTCGGCTGCGTCTCGGCTGGGTCTCTCGCCGTGGTTGAACCGCATCCCCCACGCCACCGCCGCCTCGGAGCCTGCTGCCCAGCGAGGGAGCGGGCCGCGCGTCGGCGGCAGCACCTGGAGCCGAGGCCCTCACCGATGAGTACACGTGACCCAGCGACTGACTATGAGTTGAGTGTGCACCTCGGAGCCGAGGTCGCCCATCCTCGAAAAGTTGGTCGCGAAGAAGACGCTGTCGCCTACGCCGCGCGAGCACCGGCTCACCACCGCCCTCTCGCACCCTCGCACCCTCGCGGCTAAGGCGCGGCCCGCCCCCCACCGGCGTCTGCTCGTACTTGCCGCCCGCCTGTCCGCACGGGTCGACCACGGGAGCGGTGCCGGGCGCCCGCCACGGGTTGAAGCGGTACGAGTCGTTGACGGCGCCTGAGGTGCACAGAGTCGGGTCGTCTCGGGCGCCTCGACGGGTCGAGGCGGCGGCGATCCTCTGCGCCCTCGATCGCAGCCACGTTCATCGTCCAGTACTCGCGCGGCAGAACGGGCGTGCCTGGGGAGAGGGGCGCTCTCGGTTGGTCGGTCGGTGGGGTGGGGTGAGGCCCGCGTCGAGAGGGTGCATGATGAGCTGCCGCCGGTGTGCTCTACTGCTGGCTCTACTGGCTCTGCTGCCGGTGTGCTCTACTGCTGGCACTACTGCTGGCGCTACTGCTGGTGTGCACACTGGCGATGCCTGGCTCGTCGCAGTACGCTGTCCGGAAGCCAGCCTTGTCCGCGTGAGGCCAGCCGCCTGAAGAGGATTCCCGCGTCACAGCCTGTCCGCGGACGTGTACGTGTACGCCACCGGTGCCGCATGTAGCCAAAACCTTGGATCGGCTGCGTTGGGATCCGGCCGCGGTTGCGCGGGTGGCGGGGGTCGGTTGCGCAGTACTCGCAACCGATGGAGCAGCCTTGCGACCACCAGAGGCACGGCTGGCCGCGGCCGCCGTCAGCCCGCACACCCATCTCACACGGCTTGCTGCGGCGGGAGGGGACAGGGGTCAGCGAGCAACGGTGGCAGGGCAGGGCAGGGGGTCGTCGCCAACGTTCACCTATTGGCGCATGTGCAGGCAGTCGTAGGAGACCGTCCACCACGAAAGTTTTCGAGGACGCCGTCCATTGCGTTGCGAGGCGTCGGGATCACGAGATTCATGTGGCCGAGGCCCAGCAGAGTGACGTGGAGAGGCATCGTGTAGATTGATACGATTATGGCGCGGCGGGGTCGGGCACTGAAAGAATTTAGAGCCCCGTAGGCCCACACAAACACAGGACCCCCTCTGAAAGAAAACCCGGTCCTCGCGGCTCCGAGATCGCCCGAGATAGCGCGAGATCGCCCGAGATTGCGTGGCACGGCCGAGATCGCGCACCTCGGCATATCTCGGGCTCGGCGAGGTGGATGGGTTGGGAGCAGCCTGCGAGAGGTAGTGGTATCGGACACGGCTCCGGGCTCTGATGGTGGGGGAGGGAGAGAGAGAGAGAGAGATTTTCAACACCAAACAAATAACCCCCTGGAGACTGAAGTTTATGCCGTCGTTTAAAGTACGTGTTTGGGGGGGGGGGGGGGAGGGAGCCCCTGCAGACTGATCTTTGGTGGTTAAAGTTGGGACTCGGACATGTCGGCTGCTGCCGCTCTCGCCTCGCTGGCGGCGCGGTCTAGTGCCGCGACTCCCAGCTCTCCTGTGGGCCCGCGGCGGCTCGCCGCCGCGGTTCTGAACAATGTTAGCGGTCCGGGTTCGTCCCGGCGTACCGCCGGTGCCGCTTCTTCGCCGAAATTTTCCTCAACCTGTTAGTCGACAAAGTTGTGCCCGAGCTCCTGCTGCTCGTTTGGGCGGGCGGAACCGGGTCCTCGCGGCCGAGATGCGGTGCGCCGACACCTCGAGCCGACACCGGGGCTTCGGCGCGGGGCAATTTCCGGGCCGTCTCGAGCAACTTCGAAATCGACCGATTTTGTGACCTCAACATCCTGCTGCTCTTTGACCTCAGCCTCGCTGCCCTCTGCGCGGCTGACCTAACCTGTGCTGCTGTGTCGCAGGAGATTGTGGAGAATGACCTCCAGACTGACCCGGAGAATCACCTCCACCCAGCCCCACCTCATCCTCGCCCGCCCGCCATCGCCCTCGCCTTTCACCTCCCGCCGCCTTTCGCCGACCACCACGCCAGCTTGCCCGCCGCCCTGTCGTCTCGCCTGTCGCCTGCCCGCCCTCGCCGTTGGTGCCACGACGTCCTCGGCTACTAGCTCTAAGGTCACCATGTCCTCTCCGGCTACGACAAATTGAACGTGATCTGTACATGGGCGGCGTCCTCCTCCTCAAGTCCCTTTGCGACCGCGCCAGCGACCCACCGCCGACTGGGTGGGCCAGCCGCGCGAGATATAAATGCGTAATGTCGACGGTGGCCTTGAGCTGCTAGTGGCGCCAGGGGTCTGACCCAAAGGTCGCGCCCCCCTCGTGGCGCGGTCGGGCTTTCCACCCTCGTGGGAAGCCTACCTTTGCCCCTAGCAATGCTGCGAGACCGGAATTTCGGCAGAAGCCCTACACGGGGACATGCTGAGGGACGTCGTCGCGGCCCAGCTCCATCCTGGGTGGGGCGGGCGGGCGCGTACGAGACGCGCCACCATCGTGGCAGTGACACGTGCGCGTCGAGGAGCGCGGAACCCGTAACGACCAGACGTCGGTCGGCTACCCGACATAGACAGGCTTGTCCATCGGTCGGATGCTTGAGACATGGTTAGAGCTAGCTCCCGGGAAAGCCGGGCCCACATAAGTAGGAAGTGGTTTCCCAACGTGTGGGGGCCTGGGGGCAGTGTGCGCAACACCATGGGCCACCACTGTGGAACATGTACATGTGCATGTGCATGTGCATGCACATGCACATGTGCATGTGCGTGCCAGTCTGTTCCACCATCGTGGCGCGGGCCTGCTAGATGTGCATACGCCCTTGTCTCGGGGTTACAGTCGGTGTGCGACCGTCGGTGTGTGTCGCGGCAAGTATGTATCTGACGCTCTCGGTGATAGGAGGGATGGTCCCACCCGGAACCCAGCACGCGGGCCGTCAGACGAGAGGCGGAACGGGTGGCCGAGATCAGGGGCAACATAGACCCGGCGGAGGCTAGGTCGACTGTGACCCGCGAAATCATAGCAGGCTGCGCCGACGCCGCCATGGCAATATGGGAGACCGTCAGCCAGTGGCGCACCGCAAACGGACAATCGGCATGGACCGGGGGCGTGGCGGGCGACGACGAGCGCGAGGAGCAGGGGGGCGGGAGGTCTCCGACTACGAGCTGGAGGGCGAGGAGGATGACCAGCCCGACGAGATGACCGTCGACACCGGTGACGGCGGGCCACCCGACGCGGCGGATGGCGGGCCGCCCGATGGGGAGGATGGAAGCGACGACGAGAGCGATGGCCGGGATGTCTCGGGCGACGGGGGGGGGGGAGGTCCCGCTCGTCGCCCGGGAGGGTAGAAGGCCGCGGGCAGCGGCGATCTGAGCGCAACGGACAGCGAAGACCTCGCAGGGGGGGGGGAACGGCCCCCCTCGGGCGTCGATAGGGGCAACGACCCCCCGTCGCGCCCCGGAGACTGCGCTTTATGGGTGTGTAAAGTACGTCGGGGGGGGGGGCAGCTTTGGGGTCGACTGCCCTCTGTTCACGCGCGCGCGAGACAAAATACCAAACAACGTAACACTCACACATCATTTGGGGCCTGGAGCCCCTGCAGACTGAAGTTTAAGGTCGTTTCAAGTTTTTTTGGGGGGGGGGGGGACAGATTTGGGCGGTCAGACAGGGTTGCCAGGTGAGAGCGAATGGCGCGGTTCACGCCTCGCACAACAGAGAGAGAGATGCTCTCTGCATGGTGGGACATAAAAGAGAGCGAGTACTTGGGCGAGTAGGCCGTGCGGTCAACGCTGCCGCGCGCGACTTTGCGCGCGAGGCGGCGCAGCTTGAGAACGGCGGTGGGCGAGAAGCCGCCGCCGAACGTCTCGTGGAGCAGCAGGTTGAAGTTGTTGCGCTTGACAAAGATCGCGTCGTGGTAGAAACCGCGATGCGCCTTGACGTAGCCGTGGCCGGTCTTGTGGGAGAAGGGTTGGCCGGGCTGCCCACGCGCCTTGCAGCCCATGTTTAGGCGGCGGGCCTTCTCTTCGGTGTTGCCAAAGGCGTAGGAGTGGCCAACGGAGGGGGGCGTGCCGCCACTCGAGGCGTTGCCAACGCCCGGCGAGGAGGTCTTGAGGAGGGGCGTCCAGAGCTTGATTTCATTCACGTCATCGCACCCTCCCGGCCCCGCGTGGGGTTCTGCGAGGTCAGTCTTGTACCCCTCGTTGTACTGCCGGGTGAGCTCTGGCTAGATTTGTGTTTTGTTAGATCGGTCAGTCGGGGCGCGTGAGCCGGACTTGTGAGATGGACGGCTTTCATTCATTTCTCTCTGCATTCTTGCAGAATGGGGAGTGCAAGATACTCGTTCTGTTGCCGTCCCGAACTGTGCCAAACAGCAACTGACTGTGGCCACTGACTGCCACTGACTCCCCTTTCTCCCGGCCGGGGCGGTGCGCGCGCGGGGACGGCGAGTGGGCGGGATGTCTGTGTTTGTGTGTGTGTGGGCCCGAGCGAGAGCAAGATAGATGATTGATGAATGATTGATGGTGTTTCCGCTTGCGTTTCTGTGCGCGCGGGCCTTCTAGGCCCGCGGGTAGTCTCAGGGCTCGCACCTCAACCTCTCACAGACCAGCGCACAGCGCCATAGGACGTATTTCCTTCTCAAAACAAGAAATAAAGAAAACCTGCGCGGGAGCACTTGGAGTGCTGCTCGAGCCGCTGCTGAGGCTGCTGATCGCACCAGAAAAATGGCGTCGATCAACACAGCCGCCCGCTTGTCGCGTCTCCCGGCTGCCCGCTTCGTTTCCAGGGCGCCTCTTACGCTCTCGGCTCCACGGGCTCGCTGGTTGTCCACGGCGCCGCAGCCTGCGCCTGCGCTGGAGCCGGCGCCGCCGTCCGACTTCCTCGCCAAAATGGGAGAGCGCTGCTCCCGGGAAGCGCTTTACCCGCCGGCGCTGGAGCAGCACCGGCGGGAAGCGAGCGGCTCCAAGGCCGCCGACAACACGGGCGCAATCACGATCGAGCTGCGCGGCCGCGTGGCTGTCTGGACCCTGAACCAGCCCGAGAAGCTCAATCCGCTCAACGTTACGACCCTCAGCAGGTTGACGCAACTGTTTGCTGAGGCTGCGTCAAGCCCCGCCGTGGACGCCGTCGTGCTCACCGGCAGCGGCCGGTACCTGTCCAGCGGGGCCGCATTCTTCGATGTCGGGGTGGACAAGGTCAACTGGCCCTCTGTCCTCCACTCGCAGGTTGCTCGCCTGAACGTCGGCATCTTCCACCCGTTCATCCACTTTCCCAAGCCGCTCTTCATCGCCGCCAACGGCCCCGCCGTCGGCGGCGGTACGACGATGCAGCTCCTGTGCGATGCCGTGTTGGCCGCCCCGGGCGCCACGTTCCACACGCCGTTCAAGAAGCTTGGCATCACAAAGGAGGGCTGCTCGACCCTCACGTTTGCTCAAAAGATGGGCAGCGAGGGCGCGCGCCGCATGCTTGACGAGGGCGAGAAGCTGAGCGCCGCCGAGGCGGCGAGGCTGGGCTTTGTGGATGTGCTGGTGGAGGAGGGCTCTGACCTTGTGGCGGCCGCGTGCGAGTTTGCGGAGGGGTGGGTGTCGGAGGGGAGGGGGCGGCGCATCCTCGAGCACAACACGCTCGACGAGCTCGACGAGGTGAATGAGCAGGAGGGGCAGCAGCTCGCCTCCGCCATCTTTTCAAAGGCGTTTTGGGCGGCAACCCTTCGAAAGGCGGCGGGGCTGAAATGAGTGCCCCCCCCCCCCTTTGTTGACCGAGAGCGCCCTGTGGGCGGTGGGCGTATTCTGTATCCGTGCCAGCACGTGAAAAAAAAAAAGGGACGGGTAGGAAGGCGGGAGAAGCCATCAAAGCTGCATCAAAGCCGAGCCACGACTGAGAGAGGATGCAGACATGCAGTTCGTGCAGCGGAAAAAGCCGGCCCTCCGTTACGCGATTGCCGTCGCGACGCCATGCGCGACGCGCAGCATGATCGCACAAAACCACGCCCAACGGCGGGCCGTGCTGGCGAGCATCATCTCCGCTGCCGACGACGAACCAACTATGCTAAAAATCTCTCTCTCGACGAACCCGAGATGGTCCATATTCGGCTCTGTCCTCTGAGGGCGGGGGCGCAGGTAGAGGTAGGGCTGGCGTGGGGGGCCTCAGGTAAAGGTAGGGCTGGCGTGGGGGGCCTCAGGTAAAGGTAAACCTGTCTCAGACCGCCGGAGTAGAGGTAAACGGAAACCACGTGAGGCCAGGTAAACGTACGCCCGTGAACGTAACCCGCCGAGGGCTCTGTCCTCTGAGGCGGGACGACCAAGGCCCCCGCGAGAGCGCTTCGCCTTGCGGCGCGCCTGCCCGGCCATGGACCAGGCTTCACCGCCGCTTGCCGACGGCTGATCGCATCACCTACCGCATCGCGAATGGCCAGTGCCGCGACCACTTGACCTTGCTGCCTGCCTGCTAACCCGCGCGGTGCAAAGAATCTGCGTCTCTCGGCGCATTGATTGTGCATGATTGCTCGAGTGGCTCGAATTGGCAATCCACCGCAATACGAACATGACTGGAGAACATATGCAACACGGACGCAGGCTTGCCGTTGGCGACGTCGGTTATCAGAGGGGTCAGGTCATAGTGACGCGCTCGATGGGATGCTGCATTGACGCAGACAGCAAAAGTATCGCAGCGGAGACCTTCTCATGAGTGGCGGCTCGCACCATGCGGCAGTGCGGACACCAGGTGCGCGAATTTAAGAGCCATTTTCGATTCCGTGGTTTTGGCACTGTCTACCAACTTTATGGTACAAATCGACTTGGATCTTGGTCTGGGCACAGCTGAGCCCTGCGCTGAGGTTTGCCTCCATTCTGAAGGTGTACGTAGAAGGGAAGGCAGCATGCCAGGTTTGCGAACTCCGCTGTGCGCCGAAAAGCGGTATGGCGCCGAGGAGAAGCCATTTTCTTATTAGAAAAGGCTCTCGACATCCAAAATTTTCTTCGTCCTTGCGCGCCCAACCATGGTGCATGGATGGCGGGCACATCTCAGAAACACTCGTGCGGCTGCGCATTGTTTGTATTTTCTCTTCTCTACGAGCCGGCGAGTGGAAATCGCAGATAGCTGCATCGAGATCACATATTATCGAGATCACTCGAGACACGAGAGATATCAGTTATCACTCCGCTCGAGACACGAGAGATCACGCAAAGGTAAATCATGGTCCTACGTCGCTCAGAGGTAGAGGTAAAGGGCCCACGGCTGCCCAGAGGTAAAGGTAAGAGGGCCGCAGGCCCTCAGAGGTAGAGGTAACCTAGACCCCTCCTACCCGGCCCTCAGGGCCGACCATATATCTCCAGCGGCGATATTTCGCGTTTTTTGGGAGGTGGAAGCTCGCCGGTGCTCGGCGAGCCGCTGTCTGAAATGGGCACGCTGCCGCACGGCAAGAAAGAAAGAAAGAAAACAGACAAACACGAATTCTTCACTTCGCCATGTGTGTATGTCGGGTGCTGTGCATCGCCATGCCGATGTTGTGTCGGGTAGTGCTGTGCATCGCCTTCGCGTCGCTCGCATCCGCGCGCAACTTCGACCCGCATCCGCGGCGCCCGTTTGAGCCGCTCGCGCGACAGTCGGCGCTCCGCCTGCTGCGCCAGCTCACCACCGAAGGCTGCAAGGACCTCGTGTCAGTCGACATCGGAGGTTCGCTGCTGCCTGCCACTGCCGAGCCGCGCTCCACGCCAGCGCCGCCAGGGTGGCAAGCGCTCCTCGCACAGACGCCGCGTGTCCGCCACACCACGCGCCGCCGTGCGTCCGGCCGGCCGCACTCGCCGCTTCGCACCACGATTCTGTGCTGATGATTCAAGCACGCAGCTGCTGCTCTCGCGCCATAGGCACCTTGGCCAAGATCGTGGTATTCCAGCCGCGCGATGAGGCGCAGGGCGCGTCGGAGCCGCTCATCGCCGAGGCAGCGCGAGCTCTGCGTGGTTGTGCGACGAGTGTACCTTCCCGGAACCTTCTCATGACCTTTCTCTCCAGGCGCAGCGCGAGCTGTCCATCTACGTGCCCGCGCTCGGGGGCGACCTCTACTTCTTCACGTTTGAGGCGGGGCGAGATACCGCCGAGATGCCGCGATGTGTGGCGGAGATGTGCGATAAGAGGTTACCTCCGAACCCTCAGGGCTGCGCACTGTGCTCTCTTTCGTCTCTCTGCCCCTGCCGCCTCTCTTCTCTCTCCCCCGCACCACCTCTCCCTCATCCCCAGCCCTCGCCCTCGCCCTCTGAGCCTCGCCCTCCTTCCCCACCCTCACACTCTCGCCCACCCCCACCCCACCCCCACCCCCACGCTCAGACCCGCTACATGGACGACATCATCGAGCTCATCCACCAGAACCTGCCAGCCATGTGACCGCCACGCCGGATACATTCTCATATCATAGAACCTGCCAGCCATGTGACCGCCACGCCGCCACGCCGCACACCGCCACCCGCCACGGCGCACGCCGCACACCGCACGCCGCCACGCCGCCCGCCGCACGCCTCCCTTCCGGCACGGCTCCGAGTCACACGCCTGTTGCACGTACCAGACCCCTCCCCCTCCCGCCGCCTCCCCCCGCCTCCCGCTCCCTCCCGCCGCCACTCCCGCCCCCTCCCGCCAGGTGCTCCGCCGAGGGGCGCGGCCCCTCCCCGATAGTCATGCGCGCGACGGGCGGCGGCGCGTACAAGCACGCCGAGGCGCTCGGCCGCGCAGGCGGGACCCCGCACGAGAGGACTGGCTCGCGCGAGACGGAGCTGACCGACACACTCTGTCTGGGAGAGGAGCTCGGCTGCACCTCGGCTGCACCTCGGCTGCACCTCGGCTGCACCTCGGCTGCACCTCGGCTGCACCTCGGCTGCACCTCGGCTGCACCTCGGCTGCACCTCGGCTGCACCTCGGCTGCACCTCCGGCTGCACCTCCGGCTGCCAGGCGTGCAGCTCGACGTCGGCGAGGAGATGAGCTGCATAGTGACGGGGCTCCACTTCCTGCTGCGCAACGCCCACCGAGGCGGCTGCACGAGCGGCGAGGTCTACACGCTGCCGCAGGTCGCAAACTCTCCGATGGCGACCTCCGAGGCGTACCAGATGACGGCTCGCCTCCTCGCGCCCTCCGACACACGACCGGACGGAGCGGCCTGAAGAGTGAGATGCGGTGGACGAAGGCGCGCCACTTTGTCACCCTCGACACGCCGCCGAGCGACTACCTGTATGTCTCCATCGGCTCGGGCGTCTCCATCCTCGAGGTGCGGCAGGAGGGCGGAGGAGGCGGAGGAGGAGGCGGCGGAGGAGACGGCGGAGGAGGTAGCAGCACCTACCGCCGCATGGGCGGCTCATCGCTCGGCGGCTCCACCTTTTGGGGCCTGGTGCGGCTGCTGACCTCGTGCGCCACTTTCGACGAGGTGCGGCCGAGAGACGCGAGACGAGAGGCGCGGCGCGACGCGGCAGTGTGTCACCCCCTCGCACGACGAGGCTGCGCCGTCGTGCCGCAGGTGATTCGCCTCACGCAGAGCGGCGCGTCGGCCAACATCGACATGCTCGTCGGCGACATCTACGGAGGCGACTGCCCGTCGCTCGGCCTCCGCGGGGACGTCATCGCCGCCTCCTTCGGCAAGGCGGCGGAGACACGCAGAGAGACGCAGAGAGACGGAGCGAGAGAGAGGGAGCGAGAAGCGCAGCGAGAAGTGCAGCGGTGCGGCCGCACTTTCGGACTGCGACCGCCGCCCCGGCAGGTGACGATGCGGCGCGAGGTGAAGCGGTCGCGCGGGCTGATGTTCCTCGTGCGCTACCTGCGCGCGCTGCTGCGGCACTACGAGGAGGGCTTCTGGCTGGTGGTGCTAGCTGTCGTCAACTCGGTGCCTCTGCTCCGGCTGGCGGCGCAGCGGGTGGGCCTCGTCCGGCTGGCGGAGTCGCGCGCCGCGTCGATGGCGATGTGCGGCACTCTCCTCGTGGCAACCGCCGAGACACTTCCCGACACAGCTCCCGACACAGTTCAGAGACACACTTCAGAGACAGTTCAGAGACACTGCCCAGGGACGCTGCTTGGCGCGAGAGGCCCACCTCTATGCGAGGGGCTCCTTGCGCGACACTTCCGAGACCCTTCCGAGACTCTGGACACTCGACTCGCAGGTGCGGCTCCTTCCGAGCGCACGACGTCGCGCTCTCGCTGCTGCGGATGGTGTCCAACAACATCGGCCACGTGTCCACCCTCTCGGCGCAGCAGGCGGGGCTGCGACACATCGTCTTCGGAGGCGCCCTCGAGCCTCGCAAGCCCCTCCTCCGGCTCCGCCGCCGCTCACGTCGCCCTCCACCGCCGCCTCCTCCGCGACCGCCTCCTCCTCCACACCCGCCTCTCCCCCGCCCCACTCCCGCCCCCGCAGGCTCCTTCATCCGCGACCACCCCTTCACCATCGCGACCATCTCCTCCGCCGTCCGCTTCTACTCTGGCGGCCGCGTGCAGCCCCTCTTTCTGAAGCACGACGGCTTCGTCGGCGCCATCGGCGCGCAGCTGCGAGGCTCTGCGCTCGCCGGCTCGCACACGCGAGTGCAGCCGACCCAGCCGACCCAGCCGACAGGGAGCGAGCCGGCTGCCGCGGTCGCTGCGGACGAGACGCCGATCGCCTTGCCTGCGACGGTGGGGGTGCCGGAGGCGCCACCGGCGATGTCGGGAGCCGCGGCGCCTCCCGCGCCGCGAGTCGCTGCGCCGCCGCTCGCGCGCAGTGCGGCCGCCGCCGGAAGGACTGAGGCGTGAGGGGGGTAGCCACTCTACACTTGTGACGTGCAAGAATCGAGAGTTCGAGAGAGTTGTGCTTATTGAGAGAGAGACGAACTCTCCTCTCTCCGAGACACACTGAGAGAGAGAGCATGAAAACCATGGGGCCCATGGCCATGCGCGATAAAATATAACCAAGCATTTTAAATAATGCGCACGAAAAAACACCACCAAAAATGCAAAAACCAAAAAATCCCTCGGGTCGGCGCTCGGGCGACGGGCGTCGGCGGGGGGACCGGGGCCCGGGGGACACGCGGGGCCCGCGATGGGCCCCCGTGTCGTGTATCGGGCTGTCGGCCCGGGCGGCCGCGGGGGGGCGGCGCCGCCGGCCCGCCGCCGGGTCTCGCTCCGCGGGGTCCGTCGGCGCGTCCTGCCCGCGCGCGCGCGCGCGCGCCGCGCGAGCGCGACGGCCGCGCGTGTGCCCGCGCGTCGCCGGAGCGGCGCGCACACAATGTGTGGCACACTGCTCGGTACCCCCCCTGCACATCTAAAGCCATCTCCCTGCTGCTAGGGGGGGGGGGGTCTGACCCCCCAAGCAGCAGCGCTCTGCTGCTGGGGGGGCGTCCCGGGGTCCCGACCCCCCCAGCAACAAAGCGCTGCTGCTGGGGGGGGGGGGGGGGGGGGCCCCC
>NW_005201192.1:433569-436277 GCF_000372725.1 Emiliania huxleyi CCMP1516 | reverse complement strand
CATACCACTCCAAAACTAATCAAAATATCGCCAAATACCAGTCTCTCATACCGGTAAAGTTTGCACACTGCACCACCCCAGAGCGGCAGAGCTCTGCTGCTGGGGCTTGGGCGGTGGGGGGGCGGGTGGTCGCCCATGGCTTTAGATGTGCAGGGGGGGTACCGAGCAGTGTGCGGCCGCTCCCGCCACAAGCGCTCCATCGGGCATCGGTTGCCATCGCCCTGCGCGCAACGCGCAAGCCGCGGCCCGGGCAGCCATGCGGCATGCCCCCCCCCCCATGCCCCAACCCCCCCCCCAGCCCCCACACGCTGTGTGCGCCCCCCGCCCGACATCGGCGTGTAATCTGTAAATGATACAACGAGAGGGCGGATATTCGTCGCTTGAACTCTATTGTCTAACACAAACGTCACATCGGACTAGACGCGGGAAGGTGTTTCCGCGTCCAAGTGGAATCAAGAGTGCCTGGCGGCGCGGTATGCCTTCGCGGGCTCTCGCGGCCTAGCTAGCTCGCGGCCGCCCTAGCTTGACCTGTCCGACAAGTCTGCAGCTCTCTCGCCCAACTTCCTTCCCTGATTGCCTCAAGCAAGCGTCTGAGACAGGACCGCGCGCACCTCCGACAGCACCGGCGCCTCCACACAGACCCCACCTCACGCATTCGACATGATGGACGAGCGGCGGGAGGAGCGCGGCGTGTGCGGCGCCTTGCCGCCGCCGACCGCCTCCATCACCTTGACGAGGAGGGCGGGCGCCTGCTCCCGCTCGAAAATGAGCTCGTCAAGCAGGTAGTCGGGAAGGCCTACACAAAAGAGACGGCTCCGCTCAGGTCTCAGAGAGTGGCCACCTGTGCAAACGTTACAACATGTGCAAGCACATGTGCATGCACATGTTGCATGCCATGTGCATGTGCATGTGCATGTGCATGTTGTGCATGTATGCATGTGCATGTGCATGCATGTGCGTATGTAAGAGGTGTGCCTGGACAGCCGACGGCTCCGGGCGCAGGCGCGTATCCGATCTCGCCCTCGTCGCCGTCCTCGGGCTGTGTGTCCACCGTGAACGCGTGCGTCCGCTCCTCTCCGCGGCACTCGCACGTCGCCGTCTGGCCGCCGGCCTCGAGCCGCACCGTGACGCCAGTCAGGGTCATGTAGATGGCGGTCGTGTGCTCGAGCGCCTCGAGCTGCGCACGCAGCTGCGCGTTCTCCGCCGCCAGCCGCTCCGCCTCGGCGCCGCCGCCGCTTGCCGCCGCCAACTCTGGCGCGGAGGCGGCGGCCGCCGCCGCCGCCTCGCGCAGGGACTCAATCTCGGCACGCTGCGATTGGATGAGAGTGTCGGAGCAAGCCTGCAGCTCCTGCAGCGAGGCGGCGAGGCGCTTGGCCTCCGACTCGGGCCGGGTCTCGCGCAGCTCCAGCAGCGTCTCCAGTTTCCGCTTGTGCTCAGCAGCGGCGGCCGGCATACTGTTCGAAAGGGGCGCGCAGAAAAAAATCACGAACTCCCTGTGTGGTGGCGGCGTGCCGTCCTCCCATCCCTCCCTTGGGTTGTCCGTTTTCTTTCTTTCTTTGGGGGGAATCTCCCCTAGCGAGAATCGGAGAGAGACTGCGAAGAGAGATAGGATCATAGGAAGAGGCGGACGCCCAAGGGTGGGCGACGGCTAGCGCACCACACCCCTCTTCTTAAAATCCCTGTGTGGTGGCGGCGTGCCGTCCTCCCATCCCTCCCTTGGGTTGTCCGTTTTCTTTCTTTCTTTGGGGGGAATCTCCCCTAGCGAGAATCGGAGAGAGACTGCGAAGAGAGATAGGATCATAGGAAGAGGCGGACGCCCAAGGGTGGGCGACGGCTAGCGCACCACACCCCTCTTCTTAAAATCCCTGTGTGGTGGCGGCGTGCCGTCCTCCCATCCCTCCCTTGGGTTGTCCGTTTTCTTTCTTTCTTTGGGGGAATCTCCCTTAGCGAGAATCGGAGAGAGACTGCGAAGAGAGATAGGATCATAGGAAGAGGCGGACGCCCAACCAAGGGTGGGCGACGGCTAGCGCACCACACCCCTCTTCTTAAAATCCCTGTGTGGTGGCGGCGTGCCGTCCTCCCATCCCTCCCTTGGGTTGTCCGTTTTCTTTCTTTTTGGGGGGAATCTCCCCTAGCGAGAATCGGAGAGAGACTGCGAAGAGAGATAGGATCATAGGAAGAGGCGGACGCCCAAGGGTGGGCGACGGCTAGCGCACCACACCCCTCTTCTTAAAATCCCTGTGTGGTGGCGGCGTGCCGTCCTCCCATCCCTCCCTTGGGTTGTCCGTTTTCTTTCTTTCTTTTTGGGGGGAATCTCTTCATCTTCACGCGCCAAGTGGGAGGGAAGTGGACGGGGCCCTGAGCCGACCTAGCCGCCAAACGGAATGGGGCGCCCAACACGTTCCGGATTACTGTGCCTTCCCCGGGCGTACAGGGTACAGCTACAGAGCGTACAGGAATTCGAAGAGCGGCCCTTATCTCCTTATTTCATATTGTGCCGGGTGGGGCTCGGCCTCGGGGCCCCTCGCGACATGTCCGTCCTCGTCGCCCGACCCCCCGCCTGCCAGCTGCAGACATGCACATGGCTGCAGAGCTGCCTTCTCCCCCTGCAGTGCCCCAGAACCCCTCGCTCAGCACCTGCACGCGACCCACTCTCTGCTGCGCGCTCGCTGCGCCTTGCCGCCTGCTGGCAGCATCAGGAGCAGTCC
>NW_005201192.1:385002-433469 GCF_000372725.1 Emiliania huxleyi CCMP1516 | reverse complement strand
CCCCCCCCCCCTTTTTTTAAAATCCCGGGGGGGGGGGGGGGGGCCGTCCTCCCATCCCCCCCTGGGGTGGTCCGTTTTTTTTTTTTTTTTTGGGGGGGAATTTTTTTTTTTTCCCGCCCCAAATGGGGGGGAAATGGACGGGGCCCTAAACCGCCCTTGCCCCCAAAGGGAAGGGGGGGCCCAACCCGTTCCGGATTTTTGGGCCTTCCCCGGGGGTCCGGGGTAAAGTTTCAGGGGGTACAGGAATTTGAAGAGGGGCCCTTTTTCCCTTTTTTCAAATTGGCCCGGGGGGGGTTTGGCCTTGGGGCCCCTCGGGAAATTTTTTTTTTTTTTGCCGGACCCCCCCCCTTCCAGGGGGAGAAATGCACATGGGTGGAGAGGTGCCTTTTCCCCCTGAAGGGGCCCCCCCCCCCCCCCCCCCACGCCGCCCCCAGGCCCGGCACGCGGCAGCGGCAGAGCGGCACGCGACCAGCGGCGGAGCGGCCAGCGCGCAGCGGGCCAGCGGCCAGCGGCCACAGCCGGCCCCCAGGGCGCCCCAGAGCGTGACCGGTCCCGCTATGGATATGCCCAACCCACAAAATGAATACGCATCGCCTTATGCTCTGGTTTCGGGTGCGTAACCTGGTGCGTAGACAGGCGCAGTTATCAAAATACAGCAGATATGAAGGCCGGCCCTCAGCCCGGACCTGCTCACAGCGCATATTTTCCTTCGAAAACAGCACAGAATACTCAATGTTGGCCCTGCCCCGCACTTACGCAGCATAATTTTACCAATTCAGGCCCATCGACGACCGCGTTACGCATGACGTATCATGTATCCGCATACGTACCCCCTCCTGGCGCCACAGCCTGGAGGCGCTGACGTACTACGTATACGCATTATGTTTCTGCACTCGCCAAAACGCCCGCGAGACGATTGCCTGGCCAATGATTTCAGGCTCCCGCGCTGCCTTGCTAATCGAATCCCAATTGTCAAACTCGCGAAAATCTACGTGCGTCCTCTGCATGATGGCCCCGCCTCGGACCGCGTCGTCAGAGGGCGTTATGCTGATCCCAGCCATCGCCAAGAACAGCACGACTGGCTACAAGAACGTGCGTGTCCTACATCCGCGGCAAAAAGAAGTTCAAGGCGGATGTGAGAGATGGCGGCAAGCATGTCCACCTCGGCTGCTTCGACACCGCCGAAGAGGCGGCCGTCGCCTACGCTCGCTCAGAGTACGGCCGCGCCGACGCCGCCAAGCTGCTGCAGCCCCGCCCCGCTCCCACTCCCGCTGGCGCCGAGGCGATACGGCAGGCGGAGAGGGAGGGCCTCGCCCTCACCGCCAGTAGCAGCAGCAACACCGGCTACAAAGGCGTCCGCCACTGCCCGAAGCAGCGAGGCAGCAAGAAGTACAATCTGGAGGTGAGGACTGGTGGCAAGATGGTCACCCTCGGCTGCTTCGCCACCGCCGAGGAGGCGGCGCTCTTCTATGCCCGCAGGGAGGCGGGCAAGGACACGCTAGCCAGCGATCTCACTGCGCCGCCGCTGCCGCCGCCGCCGTCCTCGACCTCTGCGGAGCTGCCAGTGTACGAGCTCAGCATTCTGACGCCTGAGCAAATGCGAAATGGCCGCCAACCCGACATATAGTCCATCGTCCAATTTGGACTATAGTCGAGCGCGTCGGAGAGGTGTTTGGAGACAGGCTCATGATTATGCAGCAGCCCTAGCACTTGGAGCACTAGCGGCAGCGCCAACTTATGGCAGCCCTAGCGGCAGCGCCAGAGTGCGCGCACATAAAGGGGGGGGTGGGGGGGTTAGGGGGTGGCTGTCGAGGGCTATGCCCGAGTCTGTTGTTACCAGCGCACATACAATCCTAGCCAGCTTATGGCAGCCCTAGCGGCAGCGCCAATTTATGGCAGCTCCCTAGCGGCAGCGCGAAGTTAGGGTTAGGGGTTAGGGTTAGGGGTGGGTAGGTGGTTAGGGGTTAGGGGTTAGGGGTTAGGGGTTAGGGGTTAGGGGCTAGGGGTTAGGGGTTAGGGGTTAGGGGTTAGGGGTTAGGGGTTAGGGGTTAGGGGTTAGGGGTTAGGGGCTAGGGGTTAGGGGTTAGGGGTTAGGGGTTAGGGGTTAGGGGTTAGGGGTTATTAGGGGTTAGGTGGGCGGATGCGTCAGACGTATGCGTAATACGTGAGGCGTAACCCTTGCTGGCCGCCACTTCTCAGTCAAATCCGTCGTGCGTGTGCGTAATACGTGGGACGCGTAAGCTCCCCCCGACACCCATGGCGACCGATGCGTCAGACGTATGCGTAATACGTGAGGCGTAACCCTTGCTGGCCGCCACTTCTCAGTCAAATCCGTCGTGCGTGTGCGTAATACGTGGGACGTAAGCTCCCCCCGGACACCCATGGCGAGCGATGCATCAGACGTGTGCGTAATACATGAGGCGTAATCCCCTCTCCGCCGCCGTTCACGGTCGAGAGCGTAGTGCATGTGCGTAATGCGTCGGTCATAGGCCCACCCAGCCCCGATTTACGATCCCACTGCGTAAGACGTGTGCGTAATACACCGTGCGTAGCGCCCCGAGAGAGCCTCTCTGGCAAAGCTTACATAAAACAGATGCGTGGTGCGTGGTGCGTAGCGGCCAGAAGGTCGGTGGTAACGATCGGTGCAGAAGACGTGCGCATAATACGCAGCACATCTGAAATCACCGATCGGGCTTTCTGTCTGTACGCGTGAAGCGAGGCGTATGCGTGACGCATCACTGAGCCGCCACCCGGCTTGACACGGCACCAAAATACACGACGTCTCAGCGACGTCCTACGAACCGTGGCCATGGATGTGCATAAGGTGGCCAACAATTGCATTAGTGGCTCTTACATATCCATAGCGGGCTCTGGGCCGGCGCGGGGCCCCCCGGAGGCACCGTGCGCCGCGGCCGCCGCAGTGCGGAAACGGGGCTCCGGCGCTCAGAGTCGCTCAGAGCACCGACTTCCCGATTAAGTACGGTTAAGTAGAGGGCAGATTTGGAAAGATCTCGAGGAGTACATACAGATAGACCCTCCAACCATCAGAAAACTCCGACCTGATCGGTCGTACTGACCGCCGACAGATCACTCCAGACAGCAGACAGGCCGACGTCTGCACGCGGCCGGCCGGGCGAGAGGCTTGACACGATCCGACCCTGCGACCCTGACGCTGCTGCTCTAGCTATCAGCCATGCACTGCTGACTGCTGCCACAATGTGCGACCTGTGCTGGCCCACTTGGCGGCCTTCCCGGTCAGTGGTGAGGCGCAGTTCAGAGCTGTCGATGGCGCGATGCCGCACTGGTCCCACATTGGTGACACGAGACCACCACGTTTGCCGGTCCAAGAGAGAGGCACCGGCGCTGTCCTGAGAAGGTGCGTGGTCCCTCTTGACTGCCCATGCGCGCGAGGCTGTGTAGGCATAGCCTCGAGAGTGCCAGCAGCCAATCCGAGGTGACGCGCATTGCGCCAGAAGCGTGCACGCAGCTGGAAGGACACCTTCCTACTGGCCGATCGGTCGTCACTGAATGCTTGATACTAAGGCCGCGAGCTATGCATGTGATCAATTGTGCAGCATGGCACGGTCAGCAGCGCCGACAGGCTGTCGCAAGGCGTGATAGCATGGCCGCAAGTACGCCGAATTCCCATGAAAACAAGTAAATAATCGCGAAAAAAGAAAAATAGCCAAAAAATCGCTGCGGCGGGCCATGGGACCCCATCTCCCCCCCGCATGGACACCCTCTGGGGCCCCCGCGCCGGCCCAGAGATAGCGGGACCGATCACCTCCCAGCGCGCAGCGGGCCCTCCGCTCCCTACTCTACACCACCGGCTAGGCCCGACTCACCCTTAGGGGATGTCCGGGTCCGTCATTACTTTCTTTTTACTTACTCTAGCTGTCGCATAAAAACGTCCCTAATTTTCGATTGCGTCGTGTGTGTCCGAGGCGTCGTCCTCAGGGGCGGCGGCGAGGGGCAGGAGTGGTGTTCCGGCGGCGCGCGGCGCTGGCGAGCGATGTGGTGCGAGAAGCTGGTGGCTGGTGCGGGGATGAGCCTCCGCGCGCGGCGCAGTCTCCGCGGCGCAGAGAGGGGCGCGAACTCGGTGCCGCGGCCTGTCATATAGTGAACTGCCGCCGCGGCCCCCGTGCGCGGCGACTCGAGCCCCCACCTCCTGAGGCCTCGGCTCAGCTCGAGGCCGCTGCGCCGCCGGCGCTCAGCGGAGGGATAGTCGCGCGCACGTCGCTCAGGACGAAGCCCGTCCTCAACCCTTGCGCCTTGCGCGTGAACTTGAGCTGCGGGGCGGCGGAGGGGCGGGGCGGGGGAAGGGCGTGAGAGGCGGGCGTCCGGTGGGTGGAATCGGGTGCGGAAGGGAGAGGGGCGAGGGAGCGGGAGGCAGACGACAGGGACGGGGTAAGGGCACCTGCAGCCGCAGCTGCGCCGCGTCCTGGCCCAGCTGCTTCCACTGCTTCTCCTGCTCCTTGTCCAGCAGCAGCTCGTCGACCTGCGCACAACTCGAGCTGTGAAACGAGCGGTCCTCACGCACCCCCGCTCCTCCGCAGTCGCCGACCTGGCAGCTGAAGGTGCGCGCGTCGTCGCCGTCGCCCGAGACCAGCGTCGCCTTGACGCCGGACTTGAAGGCCACCTCCTCCGCCGCGCAGTCCCGCCGGAGCAGCATCTGCGACTGCTGCAGCACGTTGCGCCCGTCGGCAATGAGCGTCACTACGCGGCCGCTCTCCTGCGGGGACGCGTCGGGGCGGGCGTCACGCGCGCGCGCCACGGACCGACGCCGGATGAGCCACCACGGAGGGGAGGGGAGGGGAGGGGAGGGGAGGGGAGGGGAGGGCGCGCCTGCTCAAACTCGATCGTCAGCTGCGCCGCGCCCTTGCGCTCCTGCGCCTCGCGCGCGTCTTCCTCGCGCTCCTTGCGCAGCATCTGGTAGGCCTGCCCAAACACGCCCTGCCCCCACCCCTTCTGCAGCTTCTCCGCCTCCGCCTGCACCTCGTGCACCTGCGGACGGGTCGGGTGGCTGGGTCGGTGTGGCCGGGTCGGGGTGGCCGGGCGTTGCTGCGGGCGGGCGTCGTGGGTGGGTCCGGTGGCCCTAGGGTGTGTGGTGGGTGTAAGCCCGGTGTGCCAGAGGCGGACTGGGGTGCTGTCCTCCAGCGCGACAACGCGTGTGGCGTGAGGACAGCGGCTCGGAAGCTGGTCTCTCGACAGGTCTCGGAGTGCTGCGTGAGTAGTCTGTGCGAATGCCACCTCCTCATCCATCATCCGCTCCGCCTCGAGCAGCTGCTCCCAGATCCCAAAGGGAAGCAAGCCGCGGTTGAAGAGGCGCACCATGCGCGGGTGGTCGCGCTCAAGCTGCTCTATCAGCGGTATGTCCGCCATCGCGCGCTTGAGCAGCGCGAGCGGCAGCGTGCGCTTGTCTGGCGGCTTGGACTCGCGCAGCTCGTCATAGTCGTCGATCTCAATGGGGAGCTCGAAGTTGTACTGCTTGTCATCGAGCGCCTCGTAAACCTCCGGATTCTCGAGCACCTGACGCGGGAGCCGCAGACGCCGGTGAGCGCCGGAGAACCGCCGCGCAGGCTCGCAGGAGGCCGTGTCTGCGTGCTCAGCAGAACGCCGCACAAGGCAGAGCAGCAGTGTCTGCGTGCAAGCGGCCCGCCACGATGCGTCGGCAGCGCCTCGCGCGACCGACGCGCTGTGAGGGACAGCGCGGGGCGCGCCAAACGGACTGCTCCTGATGCTGCCAGCAGGCGGCAAGGCGCAGCGAGCGCGCAGCAGAGAGTGGGTCGCGTGCAGGTGCTGAGCGAGGCGTTCTGGGCGCCGGGTGTGCTGCGCGGTGGAGGCCGCTCCTGCTTCTCTTGCCGCTTGTCCACCACTAGGAAGATGTAGCCGGCATAGCAGAGCAATGACGTCGTCAGAAGCAAAACGAGTGTCAGGAACCACATGCGCCGCGCGGCACCGAGAGCGGCGCGCCCACGGCCTACAGCGAGCACAGGGGCAGCCTGTGAGCCCAGCGCGACGTGCAGAGGCTGGTGTTTGCAGCACACGTGGGCTTGCTGCAAGCAGCTCGGGGGGGGCAAGCTGCTCCAGGAGCGAGCTGGCGTGGGGGGCAAGCTGCTCCAGGAGCGAGCTGGCGTGGTTGCGAAAAAAAAACGCTAAGCTCAAAAAAAAACGACGCAGTGAAAAAGATGATGGAGAGACAGGGGCGGATGAGAAGCTGTTCCCAGAGGGAGCGCCCCAGAGGCACATAAACTGGCAGAAAGAAAGCAGCGAGCTGGCGTGGTTCGAGAAAAACCCGGTTCTCTTTCTTGTGGTGTGGTGCTGCTCACTGAGATCGCTTAGCGTTAGGGCTAGCCGCAGGCAGCTAGCCCATGAGGAGGGCGTCCATAGACACCTCACCGTCTCGTCCTGCTGGGGGGGGCGACAGGGAGGATGTGGCCTTGAGTTATGTGTACGCCAACTCAGGGTGTGTGGCAGCCAGCTGGCTGTGTGTCTTGTGAGCTTGTTTGTGTCTGTGTGTCGCTCGTGCGTGTCGTCATCATCTGTCCAGCGTCCACCCATACCGCGTTGGTGTCCAGTCCGAGCCTGGCTGTTCTTCACCTTTCTACCTACCTAGCGTTTCTAAGTCTTAAGCGCCAGATGGCGCGGTGGCAGCTCTGTTCGGCTCCGCTCGGCTCCGCTCGGCTCCGCTCGGCTCCGCTCGGCTCCGCTCGGCTCCACTCGGCTCCGCTCGGCTCCATCCACTCGTCTCGCTCGCTCGGCTCCACTCACAGCACACTGGCACGACAACACAATGCCGCTCTCCCCGCATGCTAGCTCGTTCACCGACACCGTCTGCCACGCCACAAGTTCGGTGTGGATGGAGGACGACGGACAAACGCTGCATTTGCAGGCCGTGCCACTTCTTGGTTGTCCATGTGACCTCGTCCAAAAAGAATTCCAAGGCCCACAGGCATCAAATCCTTCCAAAATCCTGCTCGTGCAGGTGTGGGGACCCTGTCCTCCTCCCCCATCCCCTCGTTTGGGTTTGTCTGTTTCTTTCTTTCTTTCTTTTTTGTCCTTACAAGACCCTGCTCGTGCAGGTGGGGACCCTGTCCTTCTCCCACCCCTCGTTTCGGCGTGTACGTTTTATTTATTTATAGACTTGTGTGGACCGATCCTAGCGACGTCGTCAGCACAGCCCGTGACGCGCAGCCCCCACAAAAAAAGAGGAGTGTGTCCCTCTCAGAGTCAGAGGAACTCACGAACCACATGCCAGCCGCGCGGCACCCGAGAGTGCGGCTGCGGCGCACACCGCACCTACTGAACGGCGGCAGCATCGCCAAAAAGAAACGCAAAAAGCGTCACGGCCGAAGTTCGTTTAATGTACAAGAGTGACGAGAGAGAGGGTTCGCTTCGGCGTGGACACATCAGTCGGCGGTTTCTCTTCCTCTCGCCCTGCCAAGCTACTGATCCTTGCCACCCTCCTCGTCGTCCCCGTCGTCCCCGTCGTCCGTGGGAGGCGCGTTCACGCTTGACTGTCGCGCTTGCTACACACATTGAGGCAAACGGCTGAGGCTTGGGATGGGCGTGGGGGAGGGATTGGACTGCTCTTGGTGATTCGGGGGTTGTTTCTCTGCCAGAGAGGCGTGCCTCTCGACAAGCTTCGCCCATGACTTGCCCGTAGTCTCGGACTCTCGGTGCATCTCTCGACCGGTTTTCAATCTCGGGCCAATCTCGCGAATGGGCGCGCGCCTTGACGAGGAGCATCGCTCGTTGCACGCGCGCCTTCTCGCTCTCCGACAGGACGTCGGTCGGCTTGCGCCCGCGCAGCATCGCCCACACGGCCGTCGCGGCGATCACCACCAAGGTCAGCATAAAGACGACCGCCAGCAGTATATGTTTAGTCCGCACACCCCCCTCGAACCTCGCCTGCCTCACCTCCCTCTCGAGGTGCCTGTAGGCGGTGCCGTGGCATGCCGTGTGGATGTGCCGTGCTCGGCTGTGGACTTGCGAGCCACGAGTCAGCCCGGTGGGAGTGTGTAGCGGGCGAGGGAGTTCGGAACTGTCTCGGGAGCGTCTCGGAAGTGGCATCATCCGCACCCGGACGCGTCTCGGCTGTGGTTGAGCAGCTCTCGACTCCGCCGCACCTGAAAGAGGAACTGTCTCGGATGCGTCTCAGGGGTATCTCAAACAGTGAATGGGTAGCTCCGCTTGGCGCACTTCCATGGTCGCCTCCTTCAGCTGCACGCGCATGGTCCGGATCTGCTCGCGAGCCTCCTCCCGTTCGTGCTCCAGCGCCGCGTAGTGCGCATCGCTCTCGTTGCGCAGCGTTTGCTGCGGATTGGCCGAGAGGGACAAGCGAGCGATCCATGAGGTCCGAGCTCAGGGGTGGGTGCGTGGGCCGTCCAAAAGGTGAGTGTGCTCACTGCACCTGCAGCGCACGAATCTCGGCTCTGAGGCCGTCAAGCTCCTTCTTTGAGCTCTGCTTCACCTGCCACGTAACCAGGCCAACCGGAGCAGTGTTGCAGGTGGGCAATCGACAAGGCCGATGGAGAAGTGGACGCAGGCAGGTGGCGAGGAGCAGTGGGGGGGCACGAGCCTCCTTGCGCGCCTGCTCGATGGTCCGAACGCTCGTGAGGCCGACCGTTTCAAGGATTCCCGCCCTGCTGCCCTGTGCGCCCCACTGTTTCGCTGGGAAAGCTGCCGCCCCGAGCAGTAGCGCGAGGCTCAAACGGAGGGGCCTCATCTGGGACACGAGCGTCACCGTCCGTCAAAACTTGCTTGCAAGTTCAGTTCGCGAGCTGGGTTCCGGCCCATGTGATCTGTGATCTGTAAGGGTCCGCCCGCAGGCGCATTTTGTATACCGAGGCGGTGCCCGGTGCCGAACCTGTCGGACCTTAAGACAGCGTTGTAGATCCCTGGGCGAGGGTGATGGAGGGGGAGAGGGCGGTCCGGCGGCGGAGCACCCACCTCCTCCCGGCGTGCCGGGAGGGGTTCCGGCCCATGTACGTACGTCCGCGCGGGCGGCGGCGCCCAGGTGCCCCATCCCGTATTGGTTCTTAACGATCATACCCGGAGGGACCTTCCTACCGTGTGATCTGATGAGCTGTGAGCGTGAGCCCCGTGACTCTGTGAGCTCTCATGAGCAAAAAGTCAAAATAATTCCGACATCCGAGACGCAGCTCGCAGGGCGACAAAGTGCGACGGGAGAGCGACTAAACACTATCAAATTGACCCTCGCGCGCATGCGCAACGCAGTACTCCTCAACAGCTATAAGGCGCGGGCCTGCCCAGGCCGAGCCCAGCAAATTCGATTCTTCACTTCAACGGCCACTCCTCGGACGACTCAGCGCCAAAGCTCACCCGCGGCCCCGCCGCCCCGCCGAGCTGGTTCACCTGCGGGGGGAGGTGGGAGCTCCTGGGCAATCTTGCTACAGCGCGCATCTCGGCTCCCATCTCGGCTCCCATCTCGGCGCCTATCTCGGCCGCCATCTCGGCTCCCATCTCGGCTGTCATCTCGGCTGCATCTCGGCCGCCTCCTCGGCCCACTGCTTCCACAGCGCCCTCCGCTCCTCGTCCGACGTGGCGGACGAGGTGTCTGAGTTCACGGCGTGCGGACTCACGACGACCTTTCCCAGCACGGCGTAGTCCTGGCACGCCCGCATCGTCTTGACGTGCTCGCCCTCGTCGATGGCGATGTTCTCGAAGACGTCCAGCAGCGAGTCGCAAGCCGGCCTCCTGCTGCCCGGCTTGCGGTCGACCTGGAAGTCGTCGAAGTAGTACAGGTCGCCCTCGGTGTAGTAGGACCGCGCCACGGCGGGCGGCGGCAGCTGCGACAGCCGCTCGCGGTTCTCCTTGACGAAGGTGGAGTATGTGTCCACCGCGTGGGCCTCGAGCAGCTCCATGAACTGGTAGGCGATGCGCGGCGAGCAGAGGTAGACGCCGATAAGGAACCAGTAGTAGGCGAAGGCGACGTGGTACCCGAGGAAGCGATCCGACCACTGCGCGTTGCCGCCGAGCGCCTCCATGATGAGGAGGTGGTGCAGCTCGTTCCACTCCTCCGCGTTGTGCACCTTGCGCAGTTCGGGCCCGCGCCACCAGCCAAACGACTCGTACAGGTGCAGCATCGACACGTAGGAAAAGTACGGGATGCGGGCGATGATCTCGAGGAACCAAAAGCGCTGGATGGGGCGCTGGTCGAAGAGGTTGTCCAGCAGCAGGCAGCCCACGTCGTAGAGCGTGCGCGACACGGGGTGCGCGTCGACGCTCCCTCCCGCCGCCTCGCGCCGCCGCTCCGCCTCCTTGACCGCCTCGTTCGAGAGGCTCAGCCTGCGGAGAGCCGGAGGCGAGCCGGGGGCGAGCGTCGACGAGGCGCTCTCTGCTTCCAGGGGAGACGAGGCGGGCGGCAAGGCGGTGCGTGAGACGAGGCGGCAAGGCCGTGCGTGAGACGAGGCGGCGGCGCACCCGAGACACGCCGGGGGACGGAGCGGGTCTCCCGGCAGCAGCCCGACCGTCTCTCCGATCTGTGAGAGGATGGTGCGACCCTGCTTGACGAAGTTGGTGGCGGCGAGGGCCCAGGCTGCGTCGGGCTTGTCGCCGTCGAGGTAGCCCTCCGAGATGGGCAGGTACGGGCTGCTGGGCTTGCTGTCACCGAGGCCGTCGCTGCTGGCGCCGCCGCTGGAGAAGCGGAAGCCGCTGCGCTTTGTCGAATCGGTCGCGACGCCGCGCTCGTCCGCCATGGTGAGGCGCGCTAGCCGTGACGATGCGAGGTGTGGGCGCAGCCGAAGTGGCGGGAGCGTGAAGGCCAGTAGGAGCGGTGTGAAGGATGTCAAGAGCATGTGCTCTTGAGCCTCCGGCCGCCAGCGCCTTGCCAGCCGCCTTGCTCGACCAACTGGCTATGGAGCTTATGAGGGTTGGCTGGAGTCGACTTGGAGGGTGAATCGGACGTTTTTTCTTTTGGCGGCCGGAGGAGAATGACGGCCTCTTCGACGGCCCATAAGGGGCCGTTGTCTGCTGTGTCTTTTGTGGTGCTAGTTCGTGCCAGTCTGCTGTGAGAGGGGCTTGTGAATGTAGAATTCTTTTTGGGATTTGCGGCTTTTAGGATTCTCCGCCTTCCTTCCTACTACTCTCTTGCGTCTTGGATTTTTTCCTTCTCACAACCCCCCCCCCCCCTCCCCCCCCCCCCCCGGGTATACGTTTGTCTTGTGCGCCCGGGATACCTTCGTAAGATTTGTGATGCGCATGGAGCCTGAGAGGGAGGGTGTAGAGGATGTAGAGTGTAGAGCGCTGTAGAGCTGTAGAGATGTAGAGCGCTCTGGAGCGCTGTAGAGCAATGTAGAGCTGTAGAGCTCTACATCCACCGCGTGACGAACTGCCTCCGTTGTAGAGCGATGTAGAGGCGCTCTACAACGTGAAATCTCTACAACAAACTCTACATCATAAGCGGCGAACGAGGCACGGTCGCTCTCCGACATGAGGCGCGTTGCACTTGCCAGTGCTGCCCTGGCCTTCTGTCTGCCCGCCCAATGGGTGGCAGGTGCCTCTGCTGCTGTGGCATGCCTCGCGGCTGCGACTGGCCGGCGCCTCGGCGCGTCAGCTCGGCTCGGCGTAGCGATCGTGGCCAGCGCAACTCGCTTGGACTCAACGCTCAGCCAGGAGCTCCCGCACGCGCTGGCGCGAGTCATGGCGCATGCAACGCGTCTAAATGCTCGCCTCGCCTCGCGCAAATGCGACCGTCCTCGCAGCCGACAGTCCACCGCCTGCTAAAGAAGCACAGCGACGAATGCGGCACCGGCGACGCATGGCAGGCTGGTCATGACGCAGTTATAGGGTGTTGTGTGCCGTCAGAGTGACTCTCTGTGTGTCAGGGATAGTCAGGGCCGTCCATCAGAGCTCCAGTAAGCTCGGAGACACCCCATTAGTGCGACTCGACCTCTTTGAGTCACTGCCTTCCCGGCGGTTTGGCTGTAAGTAGAGCCTCTACCTCGAGGTACAACAAACTCTACAACAAAATCGCGCTCTACATCGCTCTACAACGGAGGCAGTTCGTCACGCAGCCGATGTAGAGCTCTACAGCTCTACAGCGCTCCAGAGCGCTCTACATCTCTACAGCTCTACAGCGCTCTACACTCTACATCCTCTACACCCTCCCTCAGCATGGAGCTAACCTTGCGTCCATCGATCGAGTGCCGGGTGCTTGTGGGGGGAGGAGAGAGAGAGTTGTTGTGTTGTTTGTTGCTTGTGGGCCGCTGCGCAGCGGCGAATTGAGCCGGAGAGCGGTGCAGCACGAGCGGCAGGATGGCGTGCCTGAATGAGGCGTCCTCTTGACCGGACGGGAAAAGAATTTTTCGTGAAAAAACTGACACAGTACCGTCGGGTCTCTATTTTAAGATGTGGTAAACAGCAATAGATCCGGGTGTAGTGCCGGACTGAGGGAGGGTGTAGAGGATGTAGAGTGTAGAGCGCTGTAGAGCTGTAGAGATGTAGAGCGCTCTGGAGCGCTGTAGAGCTGTAGAGCTCTACATCGGCTGCGTGACGAACTGCCTCCGTTGTAGAGCGATGCAGAGCGCGATTTTGCTGTAGAGTTTGTTGATGTTGTAGAGGCTCTACAGCGCTCCAGAGCGCTCTACATCTCTACAGCTCTACAGCGCTCTACACTCTACATCCTCTACACCCTCCCTCAGGTGCCGGATCAGTTCCTGGAGCCCAGGGGGCCGATTCGCGCTTGCCAAGGGACCAATTGCTGGCACCCGGGCGGGCCCGGGGGGGGGGCACAGACCCGTTGCCACGCCGGTGGGCGAGCCAAACTCTGGCGGAGGCAGCCAGCCCGCTCACCCCCAGGCGCCCCTCGAACCGGAGGGTGGTCTGCCGCCGCTGCGCGAGCGGCGCGCCGAGGGCGGGAGACATATATCAGCTTCGCGCCACAGGTGACCTGGGAGGGCCGATTCTCGGCAAGTTTGGCAGGGCGCTGGGCAGCGGAAGGATCGATTGCTGTACAACGAGGGACCGATTCCGTGAGGGCCGGGTATCGATTAGGCCGCTTGAGGGCCGGATCTATTGCTGTTTACCGCATCTCAAAATAGAGACCCGGCGGTATTGAATCGTACAGATGGGTGGGGTGTCTATGGTAGGGGCGTGCGCCCGGAGCTGCCCGGAGAAGGAAAAGAAAACAGAGAGTCGCGGAAGGAGTGGGGAAAGAGGGAAACGGTCCGGCGGAAGGGAGCCCCTCCAAAAGGCCAGCGCTGTGTCTTCTAGTGTATTTATTAACCGTCTCCGCGCACGCAGACCCCCACTAGCCATCCGTCGTCGAGTCCGGTCTCCCATTTGACGGCCAGGTCCACCGCGGCGCTCAGCACGGCGCTCGTCCATGGCACGTGCGTCGGCACCGAGAGGTTGCGCGGTGCGCCGTCCGGCATTCGGGCAGTCTTGTGCTTGTGCCTTGTGCGCCTTCGCGTGCACTCGTCGAACTCGTCCGCGTGAACTCGCCGCGCCGTCCCGTCTGGTGCTTGAGCCAGTAATGCCAAATCCGCTGTCAGCCCGCCTCGCCCGGCTCGCGCTGGCCGCCGCCATACCGTTGGCCTCGGCGCTCCTCGCGAGTCCGCCCTGGTGGCTGACCCGAGCCCTCCTCGCGAGCGGCCGGTTGGTGTCTCCGCAACGGCGACTGGCTGCGTGGGACGCTCTGCAGCGGCGGGCGGACCAGAGGGCGCGCGGTTCGCGGCGGAGGGTTCGTGTGCTGCTCATACGTCACGGAGAGAGCGAGGCCAACCTGCAGGCAGGACAAATCGTCGGAGGGCGTGATGTGGCGACGCCGCTGTCAGCAACAGGCGAGGAGCAGGCGCGGCTGCTGGGAGAGAGGCTGCTGCGCGACGGACTGCGAGTCGACGCCGTCTACGCGTCGCACGCCGTCCGCGCGCGCAAGACGGCGGACATCGCGTGTGCCGCGGCGGCCATCCGTCAGCGAGTCCGCATCGAGCCGCGGCTGGTCGAGTTCTCTCAGGGTCCCACGAGCTGCGGCGGCGTCACGCCTCGGCTCTTCACACCCTCGCGCTCACGCGTCGCCGGGTGGTTTAGGCTCGCTCGAGCGGCGGTGGCGCGCAGAGGTGTACGCCGCCGGCGGGCCGGTGCTGCGCGGCATCGCGGCGCCCTCCGCCGCCTCTGCTCCGCCACCGCTGCTCCGCCTCTTCTCACACCTCCGTGCGCGCAGGCGCACTCGCTCTTTTACCGCCCACCCGGCCGCTCTCCCGACGGCGACCTCGGCGAGTCGCAGTGGGACGTGGAGCGGAGGATGCGCGCGCCAGATACGCCGAGATACGCCGACCGAGTGACACCCACCCAGCTGCGTGTCACACCTCGTCGTCAGGATGCGAGCTCCCGTCATGCGCCTCCTGTTCACACCTGCTGTTCACAGCTCCCGCCATGCGCCTCCTGTTCACACCTGCTGTTCACAGCTCCCGCCATGCGCCTCCTGTTCACACCTGCTCTTCACAGCTCCCGCCATGCGCCTCCTGTCAGCCGCGCCTCTCCGCACTCTCCACCTCTGTCCCTGTCGTGTCCGTGTCGGTTTCGCAGGCGCTCTTTCATCGAGGCAGAGCTCCTCTCGGGGGAGGGAGGGGGCGGGGGAGGGGCGGGCGGGGAGGGGGAGGAGGAAGGGGAGCGGCTTGTCCTCCTCTTCTCGCACGGCGTCGCCATCCGCAGCTTCGTGCGCGGCGCGATCGGCGCGGGCGAGACGTACGCACAGACGAGCAGCGACGAGGTGCGCGCGCCTCTCCACGCGTCTGACCGGCAGTAGGCGACAGGTTCACCGTCCGGAGCTCCACCGACAACACCTCCATCACCGAGCTCCTCTATGCGCGACTGCCCTCGCCAGCCTCGCCCGCCGTAGAGTTGGGGCCGCCCTCCTCTTTCACGCTTGCACGGTGTGGGGCCATACAGGTGCCCGACACGGGCGACCTGGGCGGCTGGCGCCTGCTGCGATTCAACGACGCGGCGCATTTGGCGACGAGCCTCAGGGGAGGCAGTGTTTGCAGCCGGGGCGATGACACGCAGCTCCCTGTCCGCGCATCTTTCCGACGGCAGACAATGTCAACGCTGATATAGCACATTCCGAGTTCGTGTTGACTGTGTGAAGTATGAAGACACCGGTGCGCGGTGCGTGGGAAAACACACAGAGACGGTGTGATCTCACTGGTCTGACACCAAAAGTGTGAGCTGCCTGAGGTGTGACGGACTGCGGGACGCTGCCTCGAGCTGCGCCCGGGCATGCGCGTCGCTGGAGCGGTCTGGAGTGCGGGCCAGCCAGTGGCGCAGTCTGAGCCCTGGCTGTCAGGCTGTCAGGTGCTGCGTCAGGTGATCTGTCGGTCTGTCGGGCAGCTGTCAGGCACTGTCAGGTGCCTCTGTCAGACCAGCTGTCAGGTGCTGTCAGTGGCTGTCGGGTGCTGTCGGGTGCTTGTCTGACTACATCAGAGGTGATCTGTAGCTGTCGGGCGCTGTCGGAGCTGTCGGGTGTTGCTGTCAGACGCTGTCGGAGCTGTCAGAGCTGTCAGGCTGCTGCTGCTGTCAGACGTTGGGCTGTTGCTGTCAGGTGCTGTCAGGTGGTGCTGTCGGGGTGCTGTCAGCAGTCAGGCTCTGACACACACCAGCCACACTTATGACACTATCAAGAGGAGACCAGCAGGACTCTACTACACATACTCTCAGCCTCTCCTCCTACACGGCGTGATCACGCCGGCGGCGGCGGCCGCCTGGGGAGCGCATATGGCGGCGCAGGCGCAGGCGCAGGCGGCGGCACAGACGGCGGCGGCCATCCCCACCCAGACGCCGTAGGCTTATGACTGTAGGGCCCCAGAATAAAATATTCTTAGCTTCAAGCCCCCCTCCGAGACTATAGGGACAGAACCCACCCGTACACAGGAGAGATGGGAGTGCGCCTCGCCCCCACTTGCCCTACCGTGTTTGTTATGACCCCCCCCAATGAACACACCAGTGAGGGTGGGCGAGACGATCGAGGGGTCCCGTACCATGCGGAACCGACCCTATCCAGTGCTCAAGTGCTCAAGTATTTTGCCTGCTTCCTCGGTTTCGCCTCAGATTTTGCCCCAGACCAGCTCTCAGACTCAGGGAAACTCGAGAGTTGCCAGAATGGAGCACCAAACACCCTCTGGTTTCCCTGGAAGTTCCGGAAACCAAAAGTGCTGGGGACCACCCCCTCGTTGCCTTTTTGGTTTCCCCGGAAACATGCATGGGTAACAAACAGGCCAAGCGATATGGGTTGAGGCTCGCAAGACGGGCGGTGACGACGGTCATACAGGAGCGACACACAGAACCACAAGACAAGACACTCTGGCCTTGGGGCGGTCCGACAGCGCGTGGATCCGGCCCGCCCCGGCGGGTTACGTACGGTTTATTTATTTAGCGCGCCGACAGACCGCCCTCCCTCTCCATCACCCTCGCCCAGGCAGGGATCTACAATCAATGCTGTCTTAAGGTCCGACAGGTTCGGCACCGGGCACCGCCTCGGTATACAAAATGCGCCTGCGGGCGGACCCTTACAGATCACAGATCACAAGAAGATCACGAATCGACCCTATCAAGTGCTCAAGTGCTCAAGAAGATCACTCAGCCTTGGCCGCCCCAAACACCAAACTGAATCCTTGCGACGGTGAGACCGTGAGCGTCCCAAAATGGCAAAAGAGGCCGGGCAGCAAAACGAGCGGCCCACGGCGCGACGAAGGGGGTTGTTCAAGCTGGGGCTGCTGGCCAAGTTCAGGCCCCGTCCGGGCGGTGTGGGAACCCATCCGGGTGAGGAAGTAGACCACCAAACAAAGAATGAGGCTGCGCTTGCCCGCGCGCGCCAGCCGCGAGCGCCAAGGGTGCCAGACGGCAAGGGGGCCGTGGCGGCGGGGCCGGACACGCCGCGCGCGCTGGATGAGGAGAGCAGCAGTTACGACTCCCTCCTCCTCGACGAGGCGGAGCTTGCCGCCGAGGCGCGTCCACCTCCCCCTCCTGGTCCTTGTCCACCGCCAAAGAGCATATGTCGCACATGCCCAGCATAGGGCTGCGGAGTGCCACGCGCCGATCAAGTCTGACAGCGTCCGCTCCTCCCCGGCAGGCGGACCTGGCTGCCATGGAGGCCCTCGAGCAGGCTGGTGGAGGCGGAGGCGCGGGTGCCTTTGGCAGGCCGGGCCAAGGATCAGGCGGAGAGCAATCGGCCGTATTGGCCTACAGGACTTTGGGCCTCTCGGATGATGCGACATACGACGAGGTCACGGAGGCAGCCGAGACGCTGGCGGAGGTGTGTGGCAAGAGGCCGCTGCAAGACACAGCCCCTCGTGGGGCTAGCCCGCCACTGCTCTTGTAGCTCGGCAACCCTCCCTGTCTCATGGTCTGACTGCTCCGCCCAACCCCTTCTCCAGGTGTACGATGGGGACCCCGCGCGGCAGGCCGAGATTGAGGACGCCAAGCGGAGGGTCCTCGAGGATCGCTCCTCCATGCTGAGGAGCTTTGCCGCGCAAAGTAGAGCGAGGCTGCTGCCGGCGACGGACGTCAGGGAACGCGCGGCGGCGGACACAAGCGAGACCGATGCCCCGCACGTCGCCTCGACCCCGCCATGCGGCGAAACCGAATGCGAGGCAGATGATGTACCGAAAGAGGCACCACCCGAAGTCGTCAAGGCACCTGACGATGACGCGGTGGCGTCCACCGCAGCTCGAGAGGGCATGGTAGCTGATGGCACATTGGCGGAGGCCGTGGCGGTGGCAGATGCGGCGGAGATGGAAGATGCGGAGGCGGCAGCAGAGGCGGCCGAGGCGGAGGCGGCCGAGTCGGCCGAGGCGGAGGGGGAGGCAGAGAGAGCGGCAGCAACTGCGGTGGTGGCAACAGTTGCGGCTAGATCGTCAGGCGATGGAGCGGCTGATGTGGCGGTGGCGGTGGTAGAGGCGGAGGGAGAAGCTGCAGATGAGCTGGCGGCGTTGGAGCCGCTGGCGTCTGTGCCACGAGTGGCTTCGCACGCCTCGTCGCTCTCATCGCTCTCGACGCTCTCATCTCTCTCTTCTGAGGGAGAGGAGAGCCCTCTCCGCCGGAGAGACAGCATCGGGGCAGTGGAGGCTAGGAGCGGCGGCGGGTGGACCAGCAACCCCTCCTCGCAGCTGACTGAAGGGGGAGGGGCGGCGGAGCAGGCAAACGTCGGCCTGCATCTGGATGCCACCGAGCGGCAGGCGGCCTCCCTCGCGGGGGTCCAGGCGGCGAAGGCGGGCGAGTCAGGAAAGGCAAAGGGCGGTGGCACAGAGGGCGAGGTGATGGCGGGGGGGGCGGGCGCGCCAGAGCGCAGCGAGTCGGTTGCAGCCCCTGGAAGCATCGCCTCCCCGCGTTTGGCTCGGGCGGTCGCCAGGGCCGAGAGTGGGTCAGCGCGCGTCACCGCGCACAGCTCCATCACTGACCCCAGAAGCTCGGCCGGTGCAGCGAAGGTGGTGGATGAAGCGGCGGCAGTGGCGCCCGGAGCGGAGCGAGAATCCTCCGGCAGCTGTTCACTCCTCTCTTGCTCCGACACGTCTGCAGCCGAGGCGAAGGAGGCGATTGAGGCGGCGGCGACGCCCTGTGCTGAGCTTGCACCCGCGGTAGCGCCGGTCCTCTCTCTGCCAGTGACGAGAGCGGAGCTGTCAAAGGCTCTGATGGCCTACGGCGCTAGCCTGCTCGATGTGAGCTCCGCTGGAGATGCGCTCTGGCGTGCTCAGGCGCTTGTCACGCCTCATCACATTGCCCTGTAGGTGCGCTCTGCCGGGGAGCGCGCCGCCCTGACGCTCCCCCTCCCCTCGATTTGGTGCGGGTCGTGGCATCCCTCTTTGGAAGCAACGAACAGCTTCCTTACGGATGACGGCATGAACAGGTGCGAAGTTTCGCTTGATGACGCGGCCGACCTCGAGGCGCGCGCTACCGCGCTGCTTCCGCGGCCAAAGCTGCCCGTGGTCGTCTTTTGCGATTCCGGCCGCCGCGCAGCTTTCGCAAAGGCTGTGCTTGAACGTCAAGGGTTCGAATACGTGATCAACGCGGGCGGTGTCAACGCTGTGATGGAGTGTCTGCTCGCCTCGCTATGACAATCGGTGCGGACCTCCGCGAACCGGTGGATAGCGAGTCGTCATTTGGTGGCGGGATGAATGGATGATGAGAGCGTGCGGCGCGTTCGTGTGCGCTGTCCGCAGCTCCGCACCCCGGCCGCTAAGCTAGATGGCGCGAGAGGTTCGCTTGAGACCTTGAGTGAAAGTGGTACTAGATGCGGTGCAGCCGGAGAGCAGCTCTCTTGTGTACATGCGCGTAGCGAAGCGGGTCCTACATTATGTAACATGTGACACCCCCCTCCCCCGCGCCTGCCACGCCCGCGCCGGAGTCCAGGCGCGGAGCCTCCCAGTCGGTGGCCATATGCGGGGGGCCCGGACCGTGGATACCCGCGCGGGAGGAGCGTGTGTCGCCGGGTCGTGCGGCGCTAAGCTAGCGAATAATAACCGGAAAGGAGGACGACGACTCATATGATAATCATATATGCTACGACGAGACATATGCCACCCCCGTGCCGTCGCCCTCCGACCCTCGCCCTCCGCGACCACGCTCGCGTTAATCCATTAACGTAGTTTTATCGTGTGAGAGAGGCGTGAACGCGCATGTGAACGCACTGGGTGAGTGAGCGGGTTTTTGCTCGCGGCCGTCGTCTGCCTCTCCGCCCTATCTCTCGTCGCAGTCAGGTCGCAGTCTCTCGCCAATTCTGATCTCGCAGCGTAGCTGGCCAGTTAAAGAGAAACGAAAAGGAAGCTCCCCGGCCCTAGCGGCGGAACGCCCCCTCTACTCGAAGCGAATAGACAAGACGCGAAGACGACGCCCACTCCCACCCGACATCGCCGCTTGGATTGTTGGAACCCCCCGCACCGGCCACCGCGCGGCCTCCCTACCCCCATTCCGAAGGGGCTCCTCCCTCCCCTCGATCCTCCCTCCTGTTCGCTTTCCGATGGTCATGCGACGGTTGCGGGGCCCGCCCTTCCCCTCTTATGCTTCCTCGGCCGTGGCCCCGCCACCGTCGAGATCTTCTGCATGCATTTTTCTCTTCTCCTATTCTCTTCTCCCCTTGTAAAATTCTCTTCGCCAGTCCCGTGCCCAGTGTTGTGCGAGGGAGTTTTGTTGTAAAATTCTCTTCTCCTCGCGCCCTCTTATTCTACTCAGAGCGGTGGTTGAGGCCGATTGCCTCAACTGTCAACCACGTGGTTGACAGAGGCCTCAACCCTCAACCAAGTGGTTGACAGACCCCTTCAACCCCTCAACCACGCGGAATGGCTGTTCACACCCCCCGCGCAAAGGTCTGAACACACATTCTCTGTCCCGGCCGACCTGCGGCCGACGTCATGGTCGTCCGCGGACGCGGCCCTCCGTCTCCGGAGACATTACCGAACTCAAAACTGCTTACCAAAGCCAGATACGAGCTCAGCTCAGTGAGATCTAGCAGCACATACCCTCAAGTATCCAGGATAGCAAAGTCTGAAAAAGTCGGTCCGACCGCGCAGAGCGGTCTGGCTGTCTGCAGAGCTTCCGTCCGAGCCCTGAGAAATGTCGGAGGCATGTCGGCCCATGTTCGCGATTTTGATGGCGTTGCCCTTATTGCACGTGAAACAGACCGCGCCGGCCACGCACCCTTGTTCCCGGAGGCCAACTCGAACAGGTTTGAGCAATGGCCGCCTTCCATGCTCGACACGTCCGCCCGCCATCAAGTTGTACGATGAAAAATGCAGCAGGAACTTAGTTGCCTCGAAGGCCGCCCTGCTCGAAGGCCGCCCTGCTCTCGGCATTGTGTTGTTGACTGATAGCACTGTCTGATCCAACCAGAAAGAGCCGTCGAAGAGCCGTCGAGAGCTACATGAGACCCAAGTCGTCATGATGTACCAGAATGCAGAAAACGAAACTAGCGCCAAAATTGAGATCTCAGGATTGACATTAATTTCTCGCGCCTGCTTTCGCTGCTTGAGGCTCGCCAAACAGATACTGCGTCTATGGCCGTGTGCAACGTCAAGTCGTTATATAACCGCGACAAGACCATCGCGCCAACCGCGACTCTGTTGCTTTTATGCGGCAGCATTCACCGTGACTCTTGCCGTGAATGGTTAGTGACCGCAATACTACGCCGTGAGCTGAGCTTCACCAGCCGTTTATCTTCCTTCCCTTGCCTTCTCTTGCCGTCCGTTCTCTGTGCGCATTCCACTGCATGCGGCAGCACAAGCGTCTTCTGCCGGGCGCGCATCTGAACTCGTACCTGGTAGGCCATCGCTTTGCTGAAGGATCAGGCGCCTGAATGGCGACAGTGAGCGTCTCCTACTTATGGATTGCGCTCAAGGTACGAGGACCGCAAGAGCGCGCCGCAGGCGAAGCGATTTTTTTGGCGGCAGGGCTGTTCCAATCTTGTGATCACGCGCGAGCCTGTGAATACGCCCCGGAGGCCTCAACCCCCAACTAAAGGGTTGACGGGGGGTCTCAACCGTCAACCAGATGGTTGAGGGGGGGCCTCAACCCTCAACCCGTCAACCACCCCTGTGAGCAGATCTTATCAACGGCAACGCGGCAAAAATGCCCGTCGCCGCTTCAATTGGCCGCGCGGACGCGGACGACGCTTGCGTGGATCAGGACGACGCTTGCGTGGATCAGGAGAACCGCAGGCACTCGTCTCAGCCGAGGCTCTCTTTACCGAAGTCTCCGCCGCCGCCTGCAACACAGCCTTCGACCCAGCCAAAGTGGCTGTCCGTGTCTCCGCCGCCGCCGCCACCCCCGCCACCGCCACCCCCGCCACCGCCGCCGCCACCGCCGCCGCCACCACCACCTCCGCCGCCTCCACCACGTGGGCTACGTGTCGGGGGTGACCCCGCCATCGGCCTCACAGCAGACGAGGAGAGGGCGCTACAGCTGCTTCGCGACTCGGCTGCCGCAGCCTCAAAGCCGGAGTCTGACGACTCCGAGTGCGGCGAGCCCTTCAGTGAGATCGACGAGACTCCGCCCGCTGCTGGCGCAGCCGCAGCCGCCCACGCCGCCGCGCCGGGGGTGGAGGAGCCACTCTGGCTCACGTCAGCGCAATCCTTCCTAGAGTCCGAGGCTCGCGTCCCCGCCCGTCCCCCGATCCGATGCGCACGAGTCTGACCTCGAGCTCTCCACACCCACCTCGACACGTAGGCGGAGTCGCTCGTGGACGATGACGAGCCATGTTCGTACCCCCTCGCGCGGTGCGCTGCCGCTGCAGTGGGCAGCCAGCCCGGCAGAGCGGTGTCCTTTGCGCTGGCCGTCGCGGTTCTTGGATCCTTCCTCGGCGCGATAGCTGCGGATAGATTCTTCGGAGCGGACGGAGCAGCCGGCTCCTGCGGCGATGAGGTCGCGTATCTGCGTGAGGAACTCGAGAGGAGAGAGACGGAACTGTTGGCGCTGCGGCAACTGCTCGAGGCGCGCCCACCCCAACCACCGAAGTGGAAGCGACTCACCTGCAAACAAGCACAACGCTCACAAGCACTGACCTGCCCACGCCAGGCGCACGAGACCGAGCCGTCGCTCTGGCACTCTCTGGTCGCTCTACCCCTCTCTGGTCTCGCGGCGGTGCTCGGCCGCTACTCGAGGTGAGAAAAGAGGCCACGTGGGACGCGGGCACGCGGCGAGGTCTAGGGATCAGGGGTGTTGCGCTGGCGCGCGCAGGGTTCATGATTAGCCTTGGCAGAAACCCTCGCCGCACATCCTGTCAAAGTTGGCGCCACAGCTCGGATGCTACTGTACTCGGCATTTTTGGGTGGCGCAATACGGCTGCTTTGTTGGCGAACACGACGTCGAGGCGCTCCTCAGCTTGGCCAATCTCACCAGCACTCGCAGCGAGGATCCAGGAGTCGCGCAGCTGCCCCAGGCGCCAGGGGCACTCGCTGCGAGGTTGTGTGTGTAGTACTTTATGTCCCGTATAACACTGGCGTGTGTGTGTTGCGTTACACTTATAAACAGAGTGTTACCCGAACGGCAAACCAGTTCCTATATAGAGAGCCAGTTTCAGGCGGTTTTAGCCTGGTTGAGTAGCTACTCCGTGCGCTGTGGTTACGGCGTCGATGCTCGTGGACGTGGTCGTGCGGGCCGGTCCGTGCGTGCGCGCGCGGCGCCACCGCTGAGACCTGTTGCACGCCACCGCGAACCACCCACGGACAGCTCTAAATCGCTGCGCGCGGCCGGCGGCTTGAGCGCGCGCCCTAAGGCCTTCATGTCGCACCCGAGCGTCTCAGCGCCATCCCTGGGCCCTGCGGCAGCGGACCGGAGCGGTTGAAGGCGACTTGACGCGCCGCGCCTCACGCGCTGCGGCCGCGACGCCGCAGTGCCGCAGCGCCGTCGCTGCGCCAGGCTTCCGCGGCTCTGGGGGCGCGGCGACTCAAATAGCCGCGGTTAGGTGGTGTTGTCCACCAGTATGAACACACCCATGCGCGGCGTGGTCGGTTCTTCGCCACACATCGCTGGAAAGGTCAGCTGACAAGGGGCAAAACGGGCAAAAGGGAGTTTTCTGCCATCCCTCACGCTCACCAGCGCCGGCCGTACGCTTGCAGGCCACTTCTGAGCGGCTGAGGCAAGTCCTCGTGGTGGACAAGGATGGATCCGCGCCGCTTTGCCGGCTCGCGCCGCGCTGCTCGCCTCTCCGAGAGGTGCCTCTCGCCCGCCTGCCCGCCACTGCAGCGAGAGGGAGTTTCTGCCATCCCTCACGCTCACCAGCGCCGGCCGCACGCTTGCAGGCCACTTCTGAGCGGCTGAGGCAAGTCCTCGTGGTGGACAAGGACGGATCCGCGCCGCTTTGCCGGCTCGCGCCGCGCTGCTCGCCTCTCCGAGAGGCGATAGTCGACCTCCGCGCCCGCAGTGCGTGCAGCGGCTGGGCGCCAGGCGCGGTGCGGAGGGCCGCGGGGGGCCAAACTGGCTCCTGCTGCTCATATTTTTGACGTGTGTGTAGTCTATACAGTCTGTACACCAGCGCCAGTGCCGTCAGTGCCCACGCGAGAGGCGCTAATGCCTGTTTTTGCGCCTTGTCCGGACTGGCTGGGCGGTGGTTCACGGTTGGCGTGCACCAACAGGTCCTGAGCGCGCTGTATGTGTCGAGTGTCGTGCCCCCGCGAGCGTGACAAGTCGCCCTGTCTTCGCGTCGTCTCAGGTCTTGTGTACACACACAGCTCTTTGTGGTCCCTTTATACCTAAGTCACCGCCTCCGGCTCTAGCCCTCCCGCCCTCGCCGACCCTCGCTGGTTGCGCGGCACGTGCGCGGTCTCACCACGCCATCCGCCTCTCTTCTGCCACCAACCTGCAACCAGGCTGACGAGCCGCGCGCACCGCCTCGGGGAGATGTGGGGGTGGAGCCGCTCGCTCTCCCGGTGAGCGAGGGCCCAAGGGCGGTGTGTGTGGCACGCGGGCGCTAGTCGTCGGAGCGGCCCATCAGCAACAAGAGCACGCGCTGGAAGATGACCTGGCGGGTGGCCACGGGGAGGGCTCGCGGATTCCTCGTCCGCATCTCGCCCTCATCTCGGCCGTCTCTCAGCTGCCTCTCCCGTCCGCGTCTCAGCTGCTGCCTCTCGGCTGCCTCTCTCGGCAGTCTCTCGGCCGTCTCCGCGCCTTGAAATTGATGAAGAGGTCGACGGCGTGCTTCAGGTGGTCGTCCTCCCCCATCTCGTACCTGCGCGGCGTAGGCCAGCCCCTGTGGAGAGGTGATGGGGTGGCGGGTGCCTCCCCCCCCCCTCCCCGCGCACTCGTTGATCATGTTTTGGGTGTCGTAGGCGATGTAGAGCGTGAAGATCCCTGAGGACGGCGAGAGGCGTGAGCAGAGAGAGCCCGCACGCGCGGCCGGCAGCAGAGGGCGCGGAGTGTGCCCAGCCCGCCGTAGAGGTTGATCGAGTGGAGGAGCGGGTACCACGCCGACGTGACCGGCACGAACATCCCCGCGACGCCTACGCGGCGGGGGGCGGGGCGGCGGTGCAGCCGAGACGTGGCCGGCAAGTGCGGCGAGCTATCGGGCGAGTGGTGTGCGCCGCATCCGAGCAGCATGAGCATCCCGGCGCCGAGAGGGACGCCTGCAGGCGAGGAGGGGGGGCGGGAGAGGCGCATGGGTTGCAGACCGCCTCTCGGCGGCATGTGCCGGCTCCATCGAAGCTGCCATCTCGGGCCGCGATCTCGGGCCGATCTCAGGCTGCGGTCTCTCGCCGAGCCGCAGCATGGAGCCCGGCTTGGCGAAGAGCGAGAGCGCCGTCATCGTGCCGAAGAGGCCGGTCGTGATGGCGAGGGCCTGGGGAGGGGCGGAGGGGCTGGGGAGGGGCTTGGGCGAGGGGCAGTAGCAGCCAGCTCCTGGGTTTGGAGGAGGGGCGTGGGGAGGGGCGCGGGGAGGGCGAGGGCGAGCTCATGCGCAGAGGCGACGCCGCGAGCTCGAGGGCGAGGGGCGGCGAGGGGCGGCGAGGGGCGGCGAGGGGCGGCGAGGGGCGGCGAGGGGCGGCGCCTGCGGCACGATGGCCGGAGACACCTTGAGCGCCACGAGGAGGAGCGGCGCCATCGCCCAGCCAGAGAGGCCGGTGAAGGCTGCAAACAGGCCTGTGCAGAGAGCGCCGGGGTGGAGAGAGGCGCTTGCCAGGCGGAGAGGCAGGCAAGCGGGCGGCGAGGCCGGCGCGCAGCGTCTGCGAGTGCGTGTGCTTCGAGGTGTACATCAGGCCGAGCAGGGGCACCATCGCGCCCAGCCCAGGGATGAGAGGGTGCACGAGCCCGAGGGGCGTGGCCATGGCGGTGACCGACGCGGCGGCCGAGATGCCGATGCCGGTCGCGAGCGTGGCGTACACGCGCCGCATGTGCGCCACCACGCCGTCGGAGAGGCTCTCGTACTGCGAACCCGCCTGCTGCTGCCTCTGTTCGTACGACGGGAACGTGGCGGGCGCCCCGGCTGCCGTCGGCGGCGCCTCCTTGACCTGAGACTGGGAGACCCAGTCGCCGCCGCGCGCCGCTTCGGGCTCCTGCTCCAGCACCTGCGGCGCAAGGAGGGAGTGGGCGCCACCACCGCCGCTCGCCACGGCCGGCTGAGCTTTCCTGCGTTCTTTTCTTGTTGCCGAACCGAGACGGGCGGGACGAGTAACACCGCAGGCTGTGGCCCATCGAAGACGGGCGGCTCGCTGGACCGGTTGGGCATCGCAGCGAGAGCCGGGCGGCTCTGACGCCGAACATGAAGGACATCGACAATGTGCGAGTGTGTGCCGCAGGCCAGGGCCCAGGACTCGGCGAAGAGGGCGCGAAAGAATTTGCATGGGCGGGGCGTGAGGTTACCGACGTCCTCCCATCCCTCCCTTGGGATGCTTTCTTTCTTTCTTTCAGGTTACCGACTGCACTCCAATTGCTTTGAAGACACCCCCTGACTGTGTCGCCTTCGTCCCCCCCCCCCCCCTAAATTTGTACTGGAAACCCACGGCTCTACGACTAACTGACCTCTGACTGCCACGCTCGCCCTTGTTCCTCACTCCGGCTCCGCGCTCTTCATCTCCTCGACACGGTCGTCCGGGTCGGCAAAGGCGTCGTTCTCGCCCGAGGGCGCATCGAGCAGCACCGTCTCGCGCGAGATGCCGGCGAGGCCCTTGTAGGCATCGATGAGGAGGAAGCACGCCTGGAGCAGCACCAGCGAGCCGAGTGGCTGCAAAACGAGCAAGACCTACAGTATTCGTACCGCAAGGTGTTGAGCATCCACCGCGCGGCCGCGAGCGGCGGCGGGGCGTCCGCAGCACCAGCGCCGCGTCGCTCAGCCCGCTCTGCAATGAGGAGATTGCAGTCAGCGCGGCGACGATGCACTGCTTGCCAAGCAGCCAGAAAAACCACCTGCTCCCGGGCTTGCGAGCGAAGTGAGCAGTGTAGCGCTCCTGTATGGCCGACCCTCGTGCTCGAGCTACACCCTACTCTCTCACGAGGCTCACCCCACGAAAAAGGCCATGGCGTTGGTGATAAAGTACCTTTCGACGGCGGCACGGTCCGCGTCCTTCTCGACGGCATACCTGCTCATCGGTCCACCCATGAGCGAGAACGAATCAACGGCCGGCAGTAGTCTCCGAGTCTCCTCGCGGACCTCTCACCCGAGGCGATGAGCCACACGATGCACAGGATGGTGAAGAGGACGGTGAGCCCTCCGACGGCCGCCATGTTCGCGGGCAGCGGATCCGAGTAGAAGACTGGGAGCGCGGCGCACACCCAGTCGATCACCGCGCAGCCCGAGACCCAAGACAGCATCGTCTGCGTCAGGTTGCTCGCCTCGACCAGCACGGCGCTGAGCCCTCTCGCCTGCCCTTCTGATGGGGTAAGCGCCTACCACTCATGGAACATCTCGCCGTCTATACACCACCCGACGACAGCCCTTCGCTCCTCACTCCGGCGGCGGCGCCAGCTCGATGTGCGCCAGCTTGGTCGTAATTAGCGACCCTGCGAAGAGCGTGAAGCCGGCGTACAACGCCGCGATCGTGAGGGAGGCCTGGCCCGACGCGTCGATGTAGACGTACTCGGCACCCACCTTGGCACCGAACCGCCAAGGCTGTTGAATGCTGAGGGGTGTGTACGATCAAGTAGGATACAGCTCATCACCTTGGTCCACAGCGTCATCACGATGATCGTCAGCCCTCGCACCAGCATCGCGAGCATGTCCTATTGACGGCAGCCAAATTCCAGCCATGTCCCTTCCCGCCCGTCACCGGCATGGCGTACTGTCCTCACAATAGTCCTCGCACCAGTCCACCACCTGCTCAGTGCTCAGCCCCGTGAATAGACGCGGCTCAGCCCTCCTCACAGCCGCTCGCGACGGTCGGCCACCGCGCCGCTGCCACACTCGATCTCGCGCACGTATGGTTTGACGACTGAGATGAGCGCCTACGGTTGGGAAGATCCACCCGTTTGAAAAAAGCCACCTCTCGCATTCCGGCTTGACGGCAGCTTTCCGAGGACCGCGGCCACGCCGGTCCAGCCACACGCGTATCCCACATTGAGGCCGAGGCAGCGGCGGGGCGCGGCGCGGCAGTGCTCGGATAGCTGGAGCTCGTCGAGGAGGGCGACCTGAGAAGAATCACACCGGCGTGATCGTGATTGACGCAAGCGGCGAACGAAGGTGGGACGCACCGCCGCGTTGGCAAAGCCCCATCCGCAGATGTAGTTTGCAATGCTCGGGATCAACGCTGCTGAACGCGCCGGCGCCTGACCGCGCGCCTCTGCCCGCTCGGTGTGGCTCTCCGCGAGGTGCTTGAGCAGTCCGGTCAGCGGCACCATCAGCAGCGAGTACACGGCCCACCTCGGCGAGGGAGCCGAGCCAGCGCAGGGTTTGCCGGTGTAGTCGCCGCAGTACCAGGTCGAGCCGAGCCCGAAGCCTGAGGGTCGTTTGGGGATGTGTCATGGGCATGTCCTCTGGACGGCACCAAGTCGAGGCGAGCCCGAGGCCGTAGATCGCGATCGCGTCCGACCTACGCGCCCCCAAACGTAACTGCAAGAGCACGCGCAGTGGATGCGCTCGAAGGGCTGTGTGCACGCAGAGCCTCTCGTCCAATCTATCTTTTCTCACCAGCCGCGGGACATGAGGAAAATGAGCGAGCCGACGACAAAGTCGCCGACCGCCGGACCGGACGCAGAGAGGCGCGCCCGCCAACCGAGCTGTAGCCGGCCATAGAGGGAGGACCGAGAGGAGGGGAGCAGTGCGGTGCCCTCGTCGGCGGAGAGGACGCCAAGGCAGTCCACGCGAGGCAGCCCGCCCCGGAGGCCATGCGAGCGGGCGGCCTTCTTGTTGTCGCTCATCGAGCTGGCTCTCGGCCGCCGAGGGCGGGGCTAGGGGCGGGGACGCGTACCGTGTCTGGCGGTAACGCGGCGTCGGCCCGGCCAGTACTGGGGCCCCGCCAAAACGCGTCGACGCCCGAGGAGGACGCACGTGGGGTGAAGTTCGGGCGTGAGAATTCTTTTCTCAGTGTACTTGTACTTGACTCAGTGTACGTGCTTTTAGCTTACTGGGAGACAAGGGAGAGGGGGTTGTGTTCTCCAGGCCCCTAAGGGCCCTACGCGCGGCGTGAGAGCTTGGAAGCGAGCTTTGCACGGCGATCGAGGAAGGAAGGATGGCGCGGTTCACCCCCTTCACCGAAGCGATGGAGATGCGTTCCGCGTGGTGTGACACAATGAGAGTATGTGGCTCTTACGTACATGCCCGGAGGAGGACTCTGTTGACAGGCTTTTCTCAGTATATGTAGCTCTTACGAACATACCCGAGGGTGAACTTACGGTGAACTGCTGACAGGGTTTGCGATGAGAAGCGATCCGAACGTGGCATTTCTTGGGTCGCTCGCGAAGAAACGCGAAAGAAGAAAAGAAAGAAAGAAAGAAAACAGACAACGCATGTGAAGATAGAGGCGCGGACTGGGTTCCGGCTCCTACCCAGATAGGGGGTCTGTTCACCACGGTGACACGTAGGTCCGGTTTTGACCGCCCCAGAGGGCCCTACAACAGGTAGGTACCTCCAATTTTCGTCTTTTTTCGCTTCGCTGCGCGGCATGGGGCGTTTGTTTCAGACCCCCCATCTGGGTAGGAGCCGGAACCCTGGCCTGGCAAACGGCATGGGAGTCACCTGGGTGCTCGCTTAGAGTTGGCGATGCTTCCGCGGCTACTCCTCCGCCTTGACGCCGCACTCATCCTCGCCGCTGCGGCTGCCGCTGCACTCGGTGTGCTCGAGCCGCTGCACGCGCTGTACAAGGACGCCCATCTCTCCCCGCTCGCATCCTCCACGCCCTGTCGACCCGCTCGCTTCGTCTGCGTCTGGCTCGGAGGCGTCCTCGCGTGGTGTTCGCTCTTCCTCCTCTCGCTGTCGCTGTCGCGTCATGTCACACCGCTCGCGCAGCTTGTCGCCGGCGGCACCGCCTCCGCCGCCACTGGGGCGCCTCTACTCTTTCTCGCCTTTGAGTCGTACGGTGGCGGCGCTTGGTGGTGGGCGCTCGGCGGCTTCGCGGTCCTGATGATGCTACACTTCGGATTGGCCGCCCGCCACCTCTTCCTCCTCAGCGGCCTCCCCGAGCGAGGAGACGGGGCTCGCCTCCTCGTGGCTCCTCTCCTCCTCCCGGCAGGCGAGTGCAGCACGGTGGCACGCACGGCAGGGCCGGCGGCGCACGGAGCGCGGCTCGTCGTCGCAGCGGCTGGCCCGGAGGGCCACGGAGGGCAGAGCGCCGCCGCCGCCGCCGCGTCGACGGCGATTGAGGCGATTGAGTGCGCCGACCGCGAGGCGGCAGAGGCGCGCGCGCGCCGCGGCTTCGGGACCCTCACTCTGCTGCGCATCGCTTGGCCGCATCGCTGGTGGCTGTACGCGGGGTGCGGTGCTCTTCTGCTCCGCCTGCCGCTCTCTCTGTCGGTGCCTCACTGGGTGGCGGAGACGATCGGCGCGCTGAGCGAGGGCGACCACGCGAGCGCCACGCGCTGCATCGCCCTGCTGTGCGCGATGGGGACCGGCGACGCGCTCGGCGACTTCTGGTGCATCTACCTGTTCGGAGTGGCGCAGCAGCGAATCATCCGAGGGCTGCGGCTGCGTCTGTTTGGCGCCATCGTGCGCCAGGACATCGGCTTCTTCGACACGACGCCGAGCGGCGAGATCGCCTCGCGGCTGACGGCGGACTGCGCCGAGATGGCCAACGACCTCACCTGGGTGTTCCGCTTCACGATCGAGGCCGTCGTGCGGCTCGGCAGCATCCTGCTCTACATGTTTGTGAGGTCGTGGAGGCTCGGTCTGCTCGCCATCGCAATCGTCCCTGCGACCGCGCTGATCAACCGCAGCTACGCGCGATTCATGCATCGCAACCAGCAGCAGGTGCAAGCCGCGCTCGCCGACGCAAACGCGATCGCCATCGAGGTGATCGGCGCGATTCGGACGGTGTGCTCGTTCGCGGGCGAGCGGCGCGAGCAGGCGCGCTACCAGGCCAAGGTGGAGAAGTTCTATTCCCTCATCGTGAGACAGACGGCGGTGCAGGGCGTCTACTACATGGTGTGCAACACCTTCCTGATCAACACCTGCGTCCAGGCCGCCCTGCTCGCCTACGGCTGCTTCCTGGTCGAGCGCGGCTTGCTGAGCCACACCGTGCTCCTCGCCTTTATGCTCTACCAGGGCCAGCTGCAGGAGTACGCGCAGAACTTGCTCAACTCCTTCACGTCGCTGCTCAAGAGCTCGGGCGCCGCCGCGAAGGTCTTCGACTACATCGAGCGCCGGCCACGCTACCGACGCCCCGACAAGGGCGGCGGCGGCCGCGGCGGCGGTGAGCCCGCTGCTCCTTGGAAGCTCGGCCACGGGGCTGGCGGTGGCGGAGAGAGCACGGAGAACGGCGACGCGTGCGGCCTCGTCGAGCTGCGCGACGTCTTCTTCTGCTACCCGTCCCGCCCCGAGGCGGCCGTGCTTCGCGGCCTCTCGCTCACCGTCCTCCCGGGCCAGACGGTGGCGCTGGTGGGGCAGAGCGGCTCGGGAAAGTCGACGGTCCTCCACCTGCTCAAGCACTTTTACGAGGCAACCAGCGGCTGCGTGCGCATCGACGGGCGAGACGTCTGCGACATGCCGCACGCCGAGCTGCACGCCGTCGCCGCCTCCGTCAGCCAGGAGCCCGTCCTCCTCTCGGGCACCATCGAGGACAACATCCGCTACGCCCTCTCCGCGCGCGCCGCGTGGGAGGAGGCCGAAGGCGGCGGTGGCGGCGGCAGTGGCGGCGGCGGCAGCAGCAACGATGACGAGGCGGCGCTCCGCGAGCGCTTGGTGGCGGCGGCGACGGCCGCGAACGCGCATGGCTTCATTAGCGGGCTACGCGACGGCTATCAGACGGCGGTGGGGGAGCGGGGGGTGCAGCTGAGTGGCGGGCAGCGCCAACGCATCGCCATCGCGCGCTCGCTGCTGCTGGACCCGGCGGTGCTGCTGCTCGACGAGGCGACGTCGGCGCTTGACGCCGAGAGCGAGGCGGCGGTGCAGGAGGCGCTCGAGCGAGCGATGCAGGGGCGCACCACTCTCGTGATTGCGCATCGGCTGTCCACGGTACGCCACGCGGACTGCATCGTGCTCATGCACGGCGGCGCGGCGGTCGAGGCAGGGACACACGACGAGCTGATCGCCAGACCGCTCCCTGCCGGCGGAGCGCCGAGCTACCGTCAGCTCGTCAAGCTTCAAACAGCCGCGGGTGGTGGTGACACATGACACGGTCGTGTGTGAGCGCCGGCATAAATAAATAAAACGGTCAAACTCTGAGACGAGATGTGTAAAAAGAGATGGGATCTTATAAGGGACATGTGCCCCGCCCTGCACGATCTTGGTGGTGTATGAGGGATCTTCAAAATCAAATGAGAGCCGGCGTGCGACTGGTTGGGTAGTAGTCTAAAAGAGTTCTGAGCCTCAAGGCTCTTAGCGGGTCTAAGTGTGTGCCATGGCACGCTGGGGGGGTGCTTACGCGGTCTAAGATCGGCGGCAGCCTCTCTTATGCGGGCTAAGTCTGCCGTGGCACGGCCTGGGGCCAAGAGGCTCCCACCGTGATCAACGATACGGCACTAGCCCCCAAATTTTCTTCGCTGCGGCGGGCGATCGATCCTTCTCATGCTCAGCAATCGCCGCCTCAGCATCCTCCTCTTCCGATTCTCGTTGCTCTTCTTGAGCGCAATCTTCAAGCCAAACAGTTCTCACAAATAGCCTCAAGCTCAAACAAACGCGTGTCAGAGAAGCCTGTGCATGCTGGTCCTCTTTGAACGATCCGCGCGTGAGGTAGCATAGGGCCTTGTTGGCAGCAGCCAGCTTGTTGCGCTGCTTCGCTGCGATGAGCTGATTGGGATCGCAGAAGTGCATGCCAAGCACCCCATGAGCTTGAAGCAGAACACATCGCAACGCATCGTCCGCACTGCCATCGGCATGCCGCGCCCGCCGCTTCGCCGCACAGCCGCCTTTAAGACACGCATAGCGGCAGCACATGGTACGGTGCGCGTACTTGAGCAGGAGTTGCGCGCCGCAAGTAACGCACTGGCCCTGGGACAAGGCGATATGGCGTCGTGCGCGGCATGCGTTGTCCAGGTATTTTTCGGGTAAACCTGGACTTTTGCAGGTATGTATGTAACTGTAGAGACGATTTAGGTTTGGGGCAGCGCGAGTGGGAGAACTTTTCGGCGATCGTGGAGGTCGTGGAGGTCGTTGAGTGGCGAGTCACGCTCGTGCGGACAGCATCGATGCCGTCGCCGGACGCGGCGGCGAGGCACACGGGCGCCGGCGTGGCGCGTCGGCAGGCCCACCACGAGCGGATGCGCGACGAGCGCGCTCGGGAAGCGGCCGCGGGCGAGGCGGAGCTTCCGCCGGAGGACGACGCGGTCGAGATGGCGAGCGCCGTCCACGTGCTGGACAGCGTGGGGGAGGTGGGCCCGAACTACACCCTGCTGCGCAGCAAGGAGACGAAGGCGAAGCGGCGGAAGCAAAAGCGCGAGGATGCCAGGGCGGCGCTCGACGGCCACACTGTCCTGTCCACCGGATTGCGCCTCGAGATCTTCTGCGACAGCGAGCGGTGGTACCCTGCGACCGTACCGGGTTTTACCCGGAGTTGGCCTTGTGTCGTCTAAGTTACTTTGGTGTAAGTTCATGGCCCCCGACCATACAGCGTCTAAGTCCGAGCCCGGCTCCGTGCGGGGGCTAAGTTGAGCGCTCGCTCGCTGCAGAGGCTAAGTGTAGAGCGACCCTCTAGCCCTACTACCCAACCGTTGGCGTGCGGCGACACACACACCCAGAGCCGTTCTCCGTACCCCGCGCGAAAAAGTTCCCTCGACGAGTCTTGAGGTGCGCGCCAACGCCGAACGGTACGCGCACCACGAACTCATGCAAAACACGCAGCGCGGCAATACACGAACCCCCCCCCACGAGTGAAAAAAAGTACTCCGGCCCACACGGAAGCTGTGGGTCGAGATGAGTCACAGTCAGTGTGAAGTGAGGAGCTGAGCTGAACTGGGAGCTGCGCGGTCTGTCCGTAAAATTGGTAGCCCTATGTCTAAGCTGCTGCTGCTGCGGGACCGGTGCCGTCCTTCTCCGCCCACCCCCAGCTCGCTTCGAGGATCTCGAGCGGGCCCAGCGCCTCCCCCTCGAGCTCCCCAGCCTGCAGCTCCCCGGGCCGTGTGGAGACGGGGGTGATGTGAGAGCAGACCATGCGGTCAAAGCTCCAGCTCCTCCACTTGGCGAGGTCGAGCACGACTCCCTCCTTGGGAAGCCCCAGGCTATACGTCGGCAAGAAGCCGCACGACGCCTTGCACGGATCCATCAGAGACTGCTGGTACAGTGTTGCCATCCACGGAGGGGTGAGCGCCGGTTGCTTCGCACTTCCGGGTCCGACGCATTTGTCGCTGCTCTTGTAGACGGCGTCGCCGCCGATGAAAGTCCGTGTGGGCTTGTGAAGAAATGATGTCCAGTATGTGCCGCAGTGCCAGTCGAAGTCTTCTAAAATCGCCGCCGCCGCCTCCGGAAGGCCCTCTCTCGAGTTGCCCAGCACAGCGTCCACTCGCAACGATGGGTGCCTCTCGTCGCTCTTCGTGGCGGCAAATGCTGGATCTACCACATAGATCGCGTTGGGATACTGCTGTTGGAATGCAACTACGCCGTCCATGTGCGCCGCCGCTACGTAAACCAGCTTCACCTCGCCAAGCTCTGCCAGGTCCTTTTGCAAGGCCGCTCCATGCTCATCGTCGGTCAGCCAGCAGTCAAAAAGGAAGAGGCCGCCGGTGGCGAGCTTGACAGCGATCGCGGAAGAGCGCCAGCCCATTCCGAGCGGCTCGTGCTCCTCCTTGGCCATGAACTCTTTGGCTTTTGCCTCAGCCTCTGCGTCGACGCCCGGCGTGCAGACCATCCCGATGAATGAAGTGCAGGTCGCCTTTGTGACCGGCACTTGCCACCAGAACTGATGGATCACGCCGTCGGCGAAGCAAACATCGTGCCGGTACATGCTGTTACAGTAGGACTGGGCAGCGGCGGCTGCGCGACCCCGACGGGCGAAGGGACGCACGTTCGCAAGATATTCGAATGCGGCTGTGACTACTTGAGCACTTGAGCACTTGATAGGGTCGATTCCGCATGGTACGGGACCCCTCGATCGTCTCGCCCTCCCTCACTGGTGTGTTCATTGGGGGGGGTCATAACAAACACGGTGCAGGATCGAGGTGCACGCTGCCAAAGCAGTGTCGTCCCCCCTCTCCCCGACGGCGATGGCGGTGTGACCGATCGAGCTACAAGAGGAGCTTGTTCAGCAGGATCCGGGCCGTCGGATGCACTACCTCACTGGGCCTGAGACCACCGCACGGCCAGCCCTTCACCACTCCGGGTTTGCGTGGAGTCGAACCACTCCGGAGCAGGCGGACATCGCTTCCAGGGGGGGGGGCGCACTTCTACTCACACCACATGCTAGGGGGGGGGTACGACCCCCCCAGAGGCTTCACCACATGCTAGGGGGGGGGTCCCGACCCCCCCAGCACCTTCACCACATGCTAGGGGGTCGTGCCCCCCCCCAGCCCCACCCAGAGACTCGTGGTCAGGCCCTCCGGGCCCTTGATTTTACGCCTCATTTCGCAGCATTTTCGGAAAAATCATCCTTTGGAGCTACATGAGCCTTGAGACTTGGTCAGATTCTCCAAGATATTGGACTTTCAGCCACGATTTCACAACTTTCGGGGCAAAATCGGCTCTCTGGCGGCTATTTTCCTAGCCCACGAACTGCTGGGGGGTGCCCACCACATGCTAGGGGGGGGGTCCGACCCCCCCAGAGGCTTCACCACATGCTAGGGGGGGGGTCCCGACCCCCCCAGAGGCTTCACCACATGCTAGGGGGGGGGTGGGGCGTGAGTAGAAGTGCGCCCCCCTCCCTGGAAGCGATGTCCGCCTGCTCCGCGGTATGGGCGAGCCCATTGAAGCTGTGACAACTGTTAAAGGATAGTAGTGTGGCAGTGTGGTCGGAGGGCGCCCGGGTCGCCCCGGAGCGGCCCCGCGCGGGGGGAGGTGGGTGGAGGGCGGGCACCACGCCACCGGGCAGGCCGCGCGGGGACGCAGCCGGGGCCAACCTGGACCTGGGTCGGCGAGTTTTGGTGGTTCGAAAAGCGGAGCGCGCAGTCCGTTGTGGCTCGAAACGCGATGCATCCGCCGGGAGACACGGATGGCGCCGTCAGGAGCGACGATGCTGGCGAGGCGCCGCATTCGGTCGTCGTCCTGCCGGCGACTAGCGAGGCGGTCGAGCGTGACCAGTCGCACTCGAATCTGAGCAGTACATTGAGGCCGTTGGTGGAGAGAGAGCGTAGCGAGCGAGGTGACGAGGATGGAGCTGTGGGTGTAGTCGGTGGAGGCTTGGCTGCGTCGTCCACGACGAGGCGTCGGAGAATGACGAGACGTCGGAGAGTCGTGACGGTGATTCTCGGGCCGAGGCCGATGTCTCATAGGCAGGAGGTGACTTGTCAGCGCCTTCGCAACGCGGTTCAATTGTGGACGACGATGTACACGGAGATGGGATGGTGCGACGACAATGCGGGACAACCTATAGGATCGTGCATGCTTCTGCATGCTACATGTTCGCACCGTGAGGTCGAACCGAGGTTTATACGGGTGTGGCTCCAGAGTCCGGTGCTCCAGGATGCAGCGGCTGCGAACCGGCGCAGTTGTGTCCGCAATGTGCTCACTAACGTGGCTCAGCAGGAGCATGAGACCGTACCAAAGTCTGTGCAGGTGTGAACAGCAGCTCCTGAGCACGGCGCCGCAGGCGCGCCTGTTGATAGGTCCAGGTGATAGCCCTGGATGGGCAATGCATACGCCTACGTGGGCCTAGATCGCCCGACCGCGTCCCGGTGCTCTGCGTTTGGATTTGTGACGCCGCCGCACCGCGCCGCGGCCGGGGGCCCTCCGGAGGCCGAGGATGGCCGTGGCGGACCAGAACGAGCTCTGGGAGGTGAAGTGTTAGTGAGTATATTGTAGAGATAGACCATGTGCGCAATATCTCTCACTCTAGCTAAGCCAGGGGAGGCGATGCCGAGACTGTGTAGTAGAAAAGTATAGGATTATTTATAAAAATCGGGGAGTTGCGAGCTAGTACACTCGGCCGCTTGGTTTTGCTATGCCGGCAAGAAGGGATGGTAGTTGTGGCACCATTTCACAGCAGCTTGATGGTGTTTCGCCGGCAGCGTTCTTGCTTCCCGGAGCGGTGCCGGACGGGCGGTCCGTGGGAGGAAACTCAGACAGATCAACGCCGACGACGCTCTGATTCGACTGTTTACTTCAAACAAAGACAGTCGCACGCGCCGCAGTGCGGTGCGTGCGACTGTCAGGAGCGGATCCGTCAGTTAGTCGTGTTCACGCCGGGATCGTGATCTGACTAACCTGCCCACACACTTTAGGCCGACCGTACCGGGTCACAATCCCTTGCTGCCATGTCCTTGCCCCTTCCGCCGACGCTCGCTGCTCGCGCACTGCTTACCGCTTGCGGCGCCATCTTCTGCACATCTGGCCTCGTCGGCTTCAACGTTCTCGTGCCCGGACTGGGCGAAAGGTTTGGCGGCGAAACTGCCAGTGGGGCAGAGCGTATGGCTTACGGTGCGTCTCTCTCGATGCTCGCATCCCTTGTGCTTTGCCCTGTCAACTTCCTCACCGCGCGAGCGATTGGCGCCGGCACTCTCTCCGCACCTCGTGCCTGCCTCTACGCCTCAATGGCTGGAGTAGTTGGCCTGGGCGGGGCCGGACTCGGCGTCCTTCTCGAGCAGTACTGGCTCTCGCTCCTGTCCTTTGGTCTTGGGCAAGGCGTCTCGCTCGGCGCGTCCTACATCGCACTGCTCGCCGTGACGCGCGCGTGGTTTGCGAAACTCGGCAGGCCGGGGCTCGGCTTTGGTCTCCTCGGGGCTGCGATGGGCGTCGCCGCCGCCGTGTTTGCTGCAGCCGCAGAGCTGCTGCTTCGCTCCTTTGGGATCGGAGAGACCTTGGTCATCCTGAGCGTTGGTATCGGACTGGTCACCGTGCCAAGCGCGGTTCTGATGCCGCCGCCGCCACGCCAGGCACGGACGGTGGGGCCAGCCCGGCCTGCAGGTGGGGAAGCGCCTCGCACGCTGCTGCGCTCCGGACGCTTCTGGCTCTTTGCGCTTGGCCTCCTGCTTGCGCTGCTGCCAGGCTGGGGCTTCAAGCTGCTCGTCTCGTCCCTGCTGAGCGCGCGGTTCGACACCGACCTGGAGACGGGAACCAAGGTGACTACTCTAAGCCTGCTGCTCTACGCGGGGTCTCGGCTTGCGGCCGGCTGGTTGACCGACTGTGTGCCCGCGACAGCCATGTACTCGGCCACACTCGGAATTCAGCAGGTGTTGGTCGGCCTGCTTGCCAGCATGGCCTCCGTGGGCGTGCCGGAGGCCTCGCTTGAGGCCTTTAGCGGCCTCCAGGTGTGCATCACGATGTGCTTTGGATTTCTCAAGACGCTCTACCCGCTGGTGGTCGGCTGGATCTGGCCTAATGACATGATCGCGATCGGCCTGGTGGCGCCCTGCTTTGGCCTCGCAGGCGCCATTGGCCCCGCCGTCTACCTAGTCTCCCTCGCCAGCCGCGGCGGGGAGGAGGCGGCCCTCCTCGTCCTGACCGCGCTCCAGCTGCTCGCCGTCGTCTTTGTGTCCGCGGCCATGGCCAGCCGCCTTTGGATTCGAAGCGGCAGTGGGAGCCACTCTCCGCCTCGCGCAACCGCCCCCGAGGCGCCAAAAGAGCCAGAAAAGGAGGGGGTAGCGGGTGAGTGCACTGCCGTCGCGATCAAAGTTTGGTCAGTGTGACAGAGAGGGAACGGGGGACACAACTCGACATGGAGAGGGGCTGAGCAGGGTCACCCGTCCCCCACGCGATGTTGTGAAAGAATTTAACTGAAAACAACTCTCACAAGGAAAGGCGAAACCCAAGCCCCTACTTGTCGACCTACTTGCCAAGCGAAACCTGGAAAAATTTCTTTTCCTCGCACACAGCCAGTGCGCGGTGCTCACGCGAAAGGGATCGACGCGATGTGCAAAGCATACAACTTACAAGAAAGGGAGAAAGAAGAGGAGAGAGGCCAGGGGTGACGAAGCAGAGACTAGCGCAGACGAGAGCAGGGCAGACCCGGGGACGGGGGAGTCGGAGCAGACGGCATCGGCCGCCGAGGGAACGTTGGGGAGAGGCACGAGGAGGGCGGCGACCTCAACCGACTATGGAGGACCCGTCGCCAGACGACGCAGGGCAGACGACGGGGGAGAGTTGGGGCAGACGCGCAGGGCGAGACGAGGGAAGGAGCAGGACTTTGCGGAGATCAGCAGGAGGATGTACGAAGAGATTAGGAGCAGCAGGGACCCGAGGGGACCATGTGGAAGACGGCTAGGGCTAGTCCCCCATCGTGAGGACGACCCCGGCTAGTCGCCGACCACACCCACAAAGAACCCTGCACAAAGATCGCACGGGCGGGGACCTGTTCCTTTTTACCCATCTCCTAGACCTAGTAGAGGTGTCCGTTTTATTTATTTAGCCAGTCCCGTGCCTAGTGTCGTGAGAGGGAGTTGGCGGTAAAATTCTTTTCCTCGCGCTGCCAGTGCCCGCCAGTTCCGTGCCAGTGTTATACACACCAAATTCTTTTCCTCGCACGACACTGGGCACGGGACTGGTGTACCTGTGTTAGATCAGTCGGCGCGCCAGTCCCGTGCCCAGTGTCGTGCGAGGTAGGCGGTAAAAATCATTTCCAGTCACGTGTGTGGTGAAGCAAGGCTTTCCTGAATTCTTTTCCGCGCAAGAAAGAAAGAAAGAAATCAGCCAAGCCAAGCGCCAAGGGAGGGATGGGACTGGGACCACGGCACGCCGCCACCACACAGGAATTTTAAGGAGAGAGGAGTGTGGTGCTAGCCGTCACCCACCCTCGGGCGAGAGCCCATTGCCTTTAAGGTCAAGGCAAATTCTTTTTGCCAGTCCCGTGCCCAGTAAAGAAAGAAAGAAAACGGACAACCCAAGGGAGGGATGGGAGGACGGCACGCCGCCACCACACAGGGATTTTAAGGAGAGGGGTGTGGTGCGCTTCGTGCCCAGTGTTGTGCGAGGGAGCTTCGTTGTAAAATTCTCTTCGAGCGAAGGTTGTTCTGACTGTCGTTGCGGTCTATCCCTTTCTCGACTGTCTGAGCTTGAGAGAGAGATTTTTAGCAATACCAAACAACTCTAACACTCACACGTCATTTGGGGCCTGGAGCCCTGTTCACGCGCGCGCGAGACGTGCAGACAGGGTTGCCAGGTGAGAGCGAATGGCGCGGTTCACGCCTCGCACAACAGAGAGAGAGATGCGCTCTGCATGGTGGGACATAAAAGAAAGCGAGTACTTGGGCGAGTAGGCCGTGCGGTCGACGCTGCCGCGCGACCTTGCGCGCGCGGCGGCGCAGCTTGAGAACGGCGGTGGGCGAGAAGCCGCCGCCGAACGTCTCGTGGAGCAGCAGGTTGAAGTTGTTGCGCTTGACAAAGATCGCGTCGTGGTAGAAACCGCGATGCGCCTTGACGTAGCCGTGGCCGTTCTTGTGGTCGAAGGGTTGGCCGGGCTGCCCGCGCGCCTTGCAGCCCATGTTTAGGCGGCGGGCCTTCTCTTCGGTGTTGCCGAAGGCGTAGGAGTGGCCAACGGAGGCGGGCGTGCCGCCGCTCGAGGCGTTGCCAACGCCCGCCGAGGAGGTCTTGAGGAGGGGCGTCCAGAGCTTGACTTCATTCACCTCATCGCATCCTCCCGGGCCAGCGTGGGGTTCCGCGAGGTCGACCTTGTACCCCTTGTTGTACTGCCGGGTGAGCTCTGGTTTCTCCTTGTCACCGTGCACGACCGGCGCGTTGGCCGGGGCGCGCATCGCGTCCGCCCAGGCGGCGAGGACGCCGTCGTGGGGCCGCCGGTGGTGGGCCTTGTTGTAAAGGTAGTCGCCGAAGAAATCGACTGGCATACCCCGCTCGAGCGCGACCCGAAGGGTGGGAAGCGCCACGGAGAGCCAAAGGCCGAGCTTCCGCTGGAGCTCGTCCTGGAGGGCGTCGGAGGAGAGGGCGGTGGCGTACGTGCCGTCGACACGGACATCGAGGGCTTTGCCGGCGAAAGGCGTTGAGGCGGAGACGAAGCGCGAGGCTTCGCGGTTGTTGACGGCGCTGTCTCCGAGGGACGGGTTGTTCTTGACGTGCGCGTCCCGCGCCTTGACGAGCTCCTGGTGCGCGAACCAGTCCTTGTGATTCTTGATGGCAGCGAGCGCCCGCGGCCGCGGGTACGTGGATTTGCAAGTGCCATTGAGAATCGCGTCGGTAGCTGGAAGGGACTCGGGCTCGGGGAGCGGGACGCTCTTGGGGTAGAACTCAGTCAGGTAGCCGCCGCGGACGGTGTGGTACTTGGTTTTGTCGCGGGCGGCGCGCTTCTCGCACACCTCCTTCCAGTCCGAGAGGGCGGACTCGTAGGTGGCGATGGCTGCGGCGATGATGGGGTACTTGGACGCACCTCCCTCGTCGAGGGCGAAGTCGGAGTTGTGGGCGACGAGGGTGCGCCAGTTCTTGAGGAGCGACATGGAGAAGTCGCTGTCGGCTCGCGTGAAGGCGGTGTCGATGTTGCACCCGCCCATCTCGGTCGGCAGCTGCGCCTGGAGCCACGCGAGGTCGCGGAGCGCCTGGGGCGAGGCGTCGGCGCGAGCAATGCTCTCAAAGGACTTGCGGATGCGGTTGTGCGCAAACTCGAGAGCGTCGCACGCGACATTGGGCGGCGTGATGCCGGCAATGTACTTGGTCTTTGCGCAGGCAATCCGTTGGACGAGGTTGAGGCGGAGCTGCGAGGTGTTCGTGACGCAGTCAGTGTCGACGATCGTGTCGATGACGTCGAGCGGCGCGAGCTTCTTCCTGAGGTGCGCGGTGAGCTCCTTCTTGCAGGCTTCCGGGTCGCCAAAGAAGGTGCCGACGGCCTTGAAGCAGTCCACTCGCCCCGTGGGTTTGCCCTCCTTGTCGCGGTGCGCCGGCGAGCCCCGGAGCCAGCCCGGCGCGCACGAGAGGTCGCCCTCGGGCGAGTAGATGAGCGACTTGCTGACGCCGTCGAAGACGCTCGCTCCCTTCTTCTGCGCCTCGAGGAGGCCCTTTGGTCCGGAGTAGGCGGCGACGGCGCGCAAGGGCTCGTCGTTCTGGCAGATGTCGTCCGCAAAACCGATGAGGCGCATGCTCGGGTTGTCGCTTCTTGTGGCCTCCTCTCAAGTGGCTTTTTCGACGGCGTTGGTTTCGGGGTATTGTCGTGGCAGATGTCGTGGATGAAGCAGACGCTGAGGATGGTGGACAGCGCACGTCCCTGGATGACCCCGCAGGCGGACTTGGCGTAGTTGGGGTCGTTGTGGTCGGGGCACTCGAGGCTGAGTGGGTCCCAATCGGCGGCAGAGAAGTCCAGGTCGTCGCCGTCGGCGGAAGGCAGCCGCAAGGCGCCCTCGGCCTTGACAAGGCGGATGAAGCTGGGCGTGCCCATGATGAGGCGAGCGACGGGTAGGAGGTCAGGGCGTCGCTTGCGGATCCAGTCGAGGAGCTTGACGCGCCCACAGCCGTTGGGGTCAGGCTTGTTGTCGGCCGTGAGCGCCTGGGCGATCGTGTTGTAGAAGTTCTCCTTGTCGCCCGAGATGGTCGCGTTCTCCGGCTTCGTGCCGTGCCACCCCGCGACGGTGTGGGCGTACAGGTGAGTGCCGTTCTTGGAGAACGCGTAGATCTTCGGGAAGTTGACAGGCGCACGGGCGCGCTCCTCCGCAGCCTCGGCCGCCTCGAGGTCGGCGAGAGCGGTCTTCGCCTCGGTCGAGTCAAGCCCGTGCGTGATGCACCTCGAAGTGTACGCGGCTTCTGCGGTGGCGGTGGTGACGGTGGCGTCCTCGAGTGCCTCCGCCCTGGCCTTGGCAACCTCGGGCAGCTGCGTGGTGCAGAACTGCTCCGCCCAGTCGCGCTCCTGGAGCGCGATGCACCGTTCAGCTGAGCGCGTGAAGATGCTGCAGAGCCCGAGGGGCCTGCAGCTGACGCCATCGTCCTTCCAGAGGCAGACGGCGTTGAGGTCGTCCTCGAGCCGCTTGAGACGCTCGTGCATGACACCCCAGCCAACGGAGGTGCAGAAGTTGAAGAGGCAGTCCGCCCCGTCGGTCGACTCGGTGATGATGCGGACGAGCTCGTAGTCGACTTGGGTCGGGCCGCCCTTGCGGGCGCGAGGCAAAGACTTTGCGAACTTGTTGAAGAACTTCCTCTTCAGTTCATAGCGCGCAACGCCCGGTTCGTCGGCGGTGACACTGGCAGGCGGGGCCCGCGCTTGCGGCGTCTTGCCGAGGTAGTTGGCGACAACCTTGGGGTCGCGGCCGTCGGCGGGCGCGGAGGGCGAGAAGGCCGCCCACACCTTGCCGAACTCGCCCCGGTTCGCGTAGTAGTGGGCCCTCTTGACCATCTGTTCCATGGAAGGCTGCGAGGGGCCCGGCGAGTCGGCAGCGTCGCCCTGCTCCAGTGGGGTGGGCGGGACGGAGGCGGAGAGCGCCAGCTCTTTCCAGAGGGCCAGGAAGCCGTCGGGCGAGTGGGCGATGGTTGCGGCGCGCTCGACCATCTGGTCGGTCGTGTAGCGCGGCGAGCCGCTCGGCCGGCAGGTGACGAGGATCGTCGACGCGACGACGAAGATGGCACCTCGGGCGCCGTCTTCGGTGCCGGGCGCGTTGGGGTTGCCGCCGAAGGCCTTCATCCCGAACTCGAGCATTGAGCGGATCTTTGCACGGTACTCCTTGTTGTCGGGGAAGTCCTGGCTCTGCAGGTGGAGACGCTTGAGGCACTCGATCGAGACGCTGTCGCAGATGGAGAGATCGTAGTCTGCGGCGGGCGTGGTGTTGAGATTGATCGTGTCGGCCACCCCCGAGGGGGAGTTCCAAGCGAGCGAGACGCCGGTGGCGTTGCGGAGGGCGGCAACAGCAGCAGCAGAGGACGCAGCGGCGCCCGGGACGGCGGGCGCCCACGCGAGCCGCCGGGCGCGAGTGGCAGCCGAGACGCCACGGTTGTCAGCGTGGGTCAGGTTGGCGCCCGGTGTGCCCGGCGCCGCGTGCTGCAGTGCCTTGGCGATGGCGTCGGTGCACTCGGCCTTCGGCGTGATCTTCTCCTTGTGGGCTTTGTGCAGCGGGTCGTTGCGGGACGAGAGGTGGTTGAAGAACATGCTCGTCCCGTTGCCACCCGAGCCATCCGGAAGTTTGTTGGGGATGAGGCAGCAAATCTGAGCGCAGCACCCGCACTTGGTGAGCCCACTGGAGGCGAGGTCCACGGGCGTGTAGTTGTGCGTCTTGAAGTGCGTGCAGAGCGACTTGGCTGTCCCGAATTCTTGGGCGCAGATGGAGCAAGAGAAGGTTTGGCGAGGCGGGTTGGTGTTGGAGCTGCTGGCGGCTTGCGCCCCCCTCGCCTGCCCCGCCTCGCTTCCCTCCACGCTCTCTCCTCCGACGTCCTCGTCGGACGATTCCTCGTCGCTGTCGTGGCCACTGTAAGACAGCGGGGGCTTGCTCCCGTCGCGGCGCTTGAGGCGCTGGGAGATGGGCCTCTCATCCATGTCGACGTCGCCCTCTGAGGTGGGCACACCCGTCGTGGCGTCGACATGCTCTGGAGACGCAGGAAGGCCGTCTAGGAGGGCTGCACCGACGTCTGCCGGATCGGATTCGGCGCCGTCGCCCGCCGGGGCGATGGCGGGATCGGTTTTGTTTTCTGAGCTTGTGCGTCTTGGGTCCGGGGTTATAAATAAATAAATAGAGCAGACATCTCCAGGAGAGATGGGCGACGCACGAACACAGAGGGACAGTGCGCACCCCGCCCCGCTCGCAGGGCGTGCAGCACACAGCAAGGGTCCGGGGTTGTGTTTTTGTCCGAGGCTGCTAAAATTCTTTTCCTCGCAGGTGGCGTTTATTTTTGCTTGGCCGGACATCATGCCGGGGTAGGTAGGGTAGGGTCTGGGCCCTCCCGTCGGGTTTTTCCCTCTCTCACGCCGGAATTTTCACAGCAGAAAAAGAATTTTTCCGCCCAAATCACGATGTCAACCCTCCCCAAGTCGTTGATCTGGTGCTTGTAGGGCTTGAGAGTGGCCTGCCATGTCACAGGAAGGACTGTGGTTGCAGGATAGTACCACCAGCCATCACTTTAGTTGGTATAGTACCCCACCTTCACCCAGCCCGTGATTTCTTTTTTAGTTTCCCATAAGTAAGGTAGGTAGGTAGGTAGGTAGGTAGGGGCAGGGCAGGGGCCGGTCAGGTTTTTGCAGAATTTCAGCATGATGTCCGGCCAAGCAAAAATAAACGCCACCTGTTCCTCGAGGAAGCCCGCGACGCTTCTAGAGGGCAGCGACATGGCCGCAGCTCAGGCGCTCAACAACCTTGCACGCGCGGCGGTCGGCATTGGCGCCGGCGTGAGTCTCTTCCAGGCCTCGGTGTACGACGTCGACGGCGGTTTCCGCGCCGTGATGTTCGACCGGCTTCGCGGCGTGCAGGCGCGTGGCGGCGGCGACCAGCGAGAGCCCGGCGAGAGTGGCGTGCGGGGCAGGGACAGCGGAGAATCCGCAGCGCACCGCTCGCCGGTGGCGGCATGCGCGTGCTGCTCCCCCTCCGACGCCTGCCCGCTTGCACTCCTCGCCGCCACCGCCCCTTGGCGCTGCCGCTGCCCTCGGGGCTCCCGCCACCGACCGCCGCCGCCGCCGCCGTTGCACTCGCTGGCGTACACTCACCGCTCCCGCCACTCCCGCCGCAGAAAACTGTCTACGGCGAGGGGACGCACTTCCGGATCCCGTGGCTGCAGACGCCGCACACGTTTGACATCCGGATGCAGCCGCGCAACATTGCCTCGACGACGGGGACCAAAGACCTGCAGGTGGTGACCATCAACCTGCGCGTGCTCTCGCGGCCGCAGGTGCACGGCCTACCCGCCCTCCCCCGCCGCCGCCCGCCGCCGCCCACGCACCTCTCCACTTCCCCTTTTCCCTCGCGTCTCTCCGTCGCTGCCGCCGCCGCACCGCGCGCCTCGCCTCGGACCTCCCTCCGATACCCCTCCGATACCCCTCCGATACCCCTCCGATACCCCTCCGCGCGCCCCCCTTCCCAGGTCGAGCACCTGCCCGACATCTTCTCCTCGCTCGGCATCGACTACGACGAGCGCGTGCTACCCTCCATCGGCAACGAGGCGCGCCCTCTCTCCCTCCTCGCCCCCGCCCCTCCCCTCTCCCCTCCCCTCTCCCCTCCTCCCCTCCCCTCCTCCTCTCCTCCCCTGCAGCTGGCGGCTCTGCGGGCTCCATTCCCTCACGCGCGCCGCGCCACGCCCTTGCCCTGCAGGTTCTCAAGGCGGTGGTGGCGCAGTACAACGCGGAGCAGCTCATCACGCAGCGGAGCGAGGTGTCGCGCACCGCAAGCGCCAGGCGCATTCAGGCCTCGGGTGGAGCTCCTCGCCTCCGCCAATGAATAGGTGTCGAAAACGGTGCGGACCACGCTCACCAAGCGGGCCGCCGACTTCCACATCGACCTCGACGACGTCGCCATCACCGACCTCAAGTTCGGAAAGGACTTTACCGCGGCGATCGAGTCCAAGCAGGTGGCCGAGCAGGACGCGGAGCGGGCTAAGTTCATGGTGCTCAAGGCGGAGCAGGAGAAGCAGGCGCAGCTCCTCAGGGCGGAGGGCCTGGTCGCCGCCGAGGAGACGCCACCACTCCTCCGCGCCGTGCCGCGTAGGCCTCCATCATCAAGGCGGAGGGCGAGTCCGAGGCGGCTGGCCTCGTCTCGCAGGCGCTGGAGGACTCGCCCGCCCTCGTCGAGCTGCGCCGCATCGAGGTGTACATCTCCCCATACCTCCCCATACCTCCCCATATCTCCCCATATCTCCCCATATCTCGCCCGCCCTCGTCGAGCTGCGCCGCATCGAGGCGCAAAGACACACGCCGCCACCACCCTCCCTCCGCTACCACCTTCCCTCCGCCTTCTCCCCCCCTCCGCCACCTCCCCCCCTCGGCCACCTCCCTCCCTCGCCACCGCCCCGCTGCCGCCCCGCCCCATCCGCAGGCGGCCAAGGACATCGCCGAGACTCTCGCCCGCTCGCGCAACGTCACCTACCTGCCGTGCGGCGGCGCGGGCGGCGGGCAGAACCTGCTGCTCAACGTGGGCGCTGGTGGGCAGTGAGTGCGCGGGTCGGAGGCTGCGCCGCCTCTTTCCTCTCCAGCTAGCTAGCTTCCTCCCTCCTCCCCTCCTCCCCGCCCTCCCCTCCCTACCACTGCGATGAAGAGGGTACGCCGGGGGCCAGCGTACCCTCTAGCCCGCCCCCTCTCTGTGCCCGCGGCGCTCTCCGCAAGGACGGCGCCTCTCTATTCGTGCATGCTTTATTGGTGTTGCGGGGCGCACTCTTACGCGGCGACCCGGCTCGGCGCGGGCCACTGTGTGTGATCGCGCTCGAAGTTGAGACGAGATGATGAGAGATGATCCAGTTCCAGAGCAAAAACGACAACGCGTTGTCTCTCGTGTCGGGCGTCATATTAAAACCACTTGATACGGGGTGCACGAGCATCTCGCTTCTCGGCGCGACATGCGGCGCGATCTCTCTCTCTCGACTCTCTAGAGACTCTCTACCACTCTCTCCCGTAGACGTAGGAGAGTGAAACACCGTAATCCGGACGACACCTGCCGGATACCACGTCCACGAGTAGCTAGTACGGCTCGCGTCTTAAGAAGTAAGATCCCCGATCTCGCGCCGTGTGTGTGCACCCACAAAGTTCCTGCAGTATCGGCCGGCCACCATACCCGCCCTGCCGGAGAAGCGGCGGGCGGAACCCTTGCCCTCCGCCAGCGCGCTGCAAGCGTGGAGAGTGCGGCACCGCTCGCACGAGCAGAGCTGCTACGAGGGAGACGCGCGTCACGCGCGCGAGCAGGAGGGGCCCAACAGTCGCCCCATCCCTAGGGCCCGGAGCGGCTGCCCCTCCCGCCGCATGCCTCACGCGGGCCGGCCGCGCTTGGCTGCCGACGCCTCCGCCTCCGGCCGGCTCCTGCGCTTGTTGCCGGTCGTGTTGTGGTTGTCGGCAGAGGCAGAGCCACCCCTCGAGCGGGAGCGGTCCTCGCCAGAGCCTACGGTGCACCCCGCCCCGGCTCCGGTGAGGCCGACCCACCCCCGCCCCTCCCCCGCCGCGAGCACCTGCCGCGCCCTCGCCGCCGCCGCAGCCCTCGCCCCCCGCCGCCGCCTCGGCCGCCGCCGCCGCGGAGAGCGGCACGAGAGTGCGCGTGTCGTTGCAGCGCTCGACTGCCTCGCCGGCGTGCCTGCGGAGGGGGCAGGTGGTGGTGCTTGGTGGTGGTGGTGGTGGTGGTGTGGTTGTGGTGGTGGTGGTGGTGGTGTGGTTGTGGTTGTGGTGGTGGTGGTTGGTGGTGGTGTGGTGGTGGTTGGTGGTGGTGGTGGGATTGGGGGGGGGGGGGGGGGAGGCCCACTTTTGGTGGCGCCTGAGCAAGTT